>NW_027496552.1:0-184792 GCF_021521415.1 Bidens hawaiensis | reverse complement strand
GCGCTTATAATAATGACGGGTTATTGATGTCTATGCGCAACTGCATATCAAACTATGAATGATTAGCTATTAAATTCCCTCATCAGTTTTGATTTGTATGTCTCTTAATATGTTCTGCATGCATAATGACATATAGACAATTATTATACAAATCAAATGTTTGAAGGGCTTACTTGAAAATTTTGATCATAACTACTTAGGTTTTAAATAAGGACTACGGTATGATTAATGGGGGTCTTGAGCTGATGTTCAATTCAATGACTGTATTTCTCTGCTCCAGTTTAAGTTTAAAACTAAAATGAGTGTTAACTCCTGATTAGGCTTATCTAATACTCATAATAAATGATTACTCGGCCAAGTGGGAGAATGTAAGAATAAATATATATATATATATATTATATATTTATTAATATGGTCATCATTATCATTTATATTATATTAGATCAAAATATTAATTATACCTTATCATATATTAGTTTGGTAATTGTTGATGGGTCATATTACCCTTACTAACTAATAAAGGGTTTCCCCTTGGGGGTATATATAGAGAGATAAATATTAACATTATAACCTAATCACACACACATAATAATTTTGTGTGCCTCCTCTCTCATAAAACCGAGTTTCTCTCAAGAACCCTAACCATCCTTAACTATACATCCTAAAGGGGAACTCGATCAAGATGACAAGCATGTCGGCTGCATCATACCCTGCTGCGGTTACTACTCTTCACGCTGTAACAGGTTCATAGGTTTAATATTTATCATGTATTCTATTACTTACATGAAGAACTGATCAACATGTGGCATCAGAGTGATGTTGATTAATCAGTTATTCATGTTTTTCCTAAATCTGGAATTGAATCAGAAGACATGGACTAAAACTTGATAAACCCTAATTTTTTAGGTTTCTTTTTCATGTTCTATTACGAAAACAATATATGAAACTGTTTAAAATCGCTAAAATTCATATTTAATAAACCCTAATATTTTCAAAATCTGTTAAAATCATGTTTAAAGATTTCGATTCCAGTTTTTTTGTATATGTTTAATAATTAAAATTTTCAACGATGTTCTTCGTGTTCATCATAATTTTTTGAAAATTATAACATATTTTGGTTCAAATCTGAATTAAAATCTGTTAAAGTTAATTTAAAGATATAATTGATTGGTCAAATGAAACATTGTTACATACTTACATTGAACTTAGAAGAACAATTAAGAAGGTTCACTAAATAATCTCACAAAAAGCCATTGATTGAAAATAGGGATTTGATTGATTGACGTGCGTGGAGCATCTCTTAAGATGTGTTAGAACAAAAAGAAAGAAAAAATTGTGAACCATATTTAGCCACCGAGAGTGAACCACAACCACATGCATGGCTCCTTTCAAGTATCACCTCAGGTTCACCCACTCGCCCAAACATGTTAGATTCTTGTCCCTTCGAACCCAGTTTCATACAAAATTATCAAAAGTAGTACTCTTGTGTGTAACCCTAGTTGTTATTTCTAACAAACAGTACTACGCTAGCGAGTCTACATGTTCGATCTACGGGTATAAAGTATGTCTCTTATCTACGGGTTAGATCTACGGCTTTAAAGATTGAAAGGATGAAATTAGTGTGTAAGGCTAAAAATGTGACTTGCGATATCAAATTATGAAACCTGTTATATATTTACGGTCAAGTTAATAATTAATGTGGTTGAGAATTCCGGACATGAAACGAGAGCTTCGGTGCGCACGTTCAACATCAATAGGGATCAGGCTTCTAGAAGATAGTGTTAGGCTATAAATATGACCTTATGTTTTTATTGCATGTGTGTGTTTTCTATGGTGTAAATCACCCGTCCAAGGGGAGCTCACCTTGGGTGAGGTCGGTTAGCTTAATATATTTCATCATTTTATACCGATAACGAGATCGTTCATAATCTATATTGTTTTTATATTATTAGTTCGATCGTTTGATTTCACTGCACCCGTCTCGACCAATTATCAAGAACAAAGCCGTTCGTATGTCGGATCCGGTTTCAGGACCTACATAATCTGGAAAAAAAACTCTACATTTATAGATGTTAAATGTAAGTTTTGTAGTTTGTAAATGTTTTGAATGATTTTTCTCCGGTGTATTAATAATCGATGTTTTGGATAGAACCAAGAACGAGAGCGTATTTTTCATTGTGAGACTTGTGTACCCAACGTAGAACAAAGGCTTAGTCGGGTAACCATTAGGGTGCCTAGTTCAAACGACATAATTCTTCATAAAAGAGTGTGTTAGTTAAGAATTAATTAAACAAGACTTGTATGCCATAAGCCGAAACTCTATATATTAGCATAAATCTTGTCATACGTTATTAACTTATTAATCAACTTTTGTTAGCAAGAATTGAGTTGTTGTTGATCGCACATGAAGAGGTATGTACCCGCCTCAACATCGAGCGGGGCGGGTCAACCCACAAGATATATACAAGACATTAGAAATCAAAGATATTATCAAGGCACAAAGCCAAAACTTATGCGCACAGCGCACATCACATATGCTCAAGCATCATATATGCTCAAGCATCACATATGCTCATGCATCACATATGCTCGCGCGTATCACATGCTCACGCATCATATATGCTTATGCATATCACATCGTGCGTGGCGCATCCGCGCGCGGCGCATATCACATGCTCGCGCATCATACATGCCCACCCATATCTGCGCGTGGGGCATCCGCGCGTGACGCGTATCACATGCTTGTGCGTATCACATCTGCGCGTGAGAATAAAGAGAAGACCTCGCGCATCCTCAGGATGGGCGCATATCACACATGCACATAATCAACCTCGTCCTTATCCAAATCAGGATTAGGGCAACCTTGATTGTGCACGTCAGACAACCTTCCAGAAGGCATCTTTTTAAGGAATAAGGATATGCTGATGTTGACAGCTGCTAAATGAAAGGTGGACAGCTCAGCATGACTCATGGGTTACCACGTGATTATAACCAATGAAAAAGCACCAGGTGTCTCCGAGGACACGTGGCGCAAATCGATTGGAGGAGGCCAACAAAACCCTAATCTGGTCTCAGCTCAATCAGTGGAAACCCTAGCACTATAAATACATCATAACGTACACAGTTACAGACACATTGATTCACATTGAAGCATATTCAATCACATAATCATACAGAGTAACATACAGTATTCAGCTATTAAGCAATACTCTCCAAATTCCCTTACTCTCACATTATCATCTTCTCCTACATATACTTATTCTCACGCAGGAGGGTTACCCCAAAGAGGACCCCTCTGTCCCTTTCTGAGGGGTAAGTAACGGCGCTGTTCGTTTTGTAGGTGGAAGAACACAGATCCAGAAGAACCATCGGTGAAATAGTATAATCACACCCGAGGAAAGTAGATCTGCTACCAGTGAGTAGATCCACGTTTCTTCATTGGCGCCATCCACTGTTACATCGGCAATCAGATCTCATCAGATCTACATAAAAAAAATCAATCACCATGGTTTCTGGCGTTCGTAACGTTGATCAAGCTCTGGAGGATATTGAACGTGAGGGTGTTAACGACGGACAGCAGGTTCTGAGGGTTCCGCGTGATTCTACGCGTACCACCAGTAACCGTCCCTTCGTCACAACCCCTCACGGCCAGACTGAAACTCCTCCAGACGATCTCACGTTACAAAATCTTGCCGGCGCGAAACAGAAAGGACCAATGGGTCCAGAAGAAGAAACAAATGATCCGAATGAATGGCTCATAAACGAGCAGCGGCGTCTGATGGAAAAGTACAATGAAATGGTCAAACAGAAAAAGCTAGCCGACCAAACACAAAGGCAAGCGTTTGATAAGCAGACTACAAAAAGGCCGCGCGCGCCGGAAGAAGGACATTCTGTTCACACTGCACACACTGAGTTCAGTGATGAAGAAGTGCATAGCATGAGGAAGACGCGGGATACTCATGCAGGAGGCTCACAGCTCCGCGCGCCTGTGAACATGGCACCTGGAGCCAGAGCCGATCTGGATCTGCACATGCCGTACAGCCCACCAGTCAGAGGGCAAGTGGACGTAACCACACCCTACAGACCAGCCATCTTGGTGAAACACTCAAAGTTCACTGCGCGCATCGCACAGGCTCCCATCCAGCATAAGACCAAGATGCCAAGTGGTTTGGGTAAATATGACGGCACGACAGATCCAGACGATTTCTTGCAAGGTTTTTACAACACGGGAAACCTAGAGAGCTGGACGATGCCAACATGGTGTCATATGTTTGCTCGCTGCCTAACGGGCGCGGCGCGGGTATGGTTCGAGAGCTTGCCGACTGGGCAAATTGATGGGTTCGAGGAACTATTACAAAAGTTCCAAGCCCACTTCGTACAGCAGCGCAGGCACACGCGCGATCCTGATGACATCATGCACTGCGTACGCAGGAATGATGAAACGATTGAAGATTACATCACTCGGTTCAATCAGGAGTCTCTGGCAATCGGAGGTATAACCGAGCAACTCCTGCGCGTGGCCTTTATACAAGGCGCGCGCAGTGATCAACTACGACGAGCTCTCGTAAGCAAAGATGGCATGCCCACCACGTGGGCCAAGTTAATGGAGGCATCGCGAGTTTTCGCGAGAAATGAAAAACAGATTGCCCAAGATAGGGCAAGAGAAAGAGCGCATCAGGCTGAATCACCGCGCAGCAAAGAGAAGAGGGCCAAACAGAACTCTGTATGGTCCAGGTTGCAACCAACAAGTTTTTCTTCCGCAGAAAAGCAAGCGCAACCAAGCTCACCCCAGCCCCAAAAAGATGTTCGTAATCGCGGGGAGGGTGACAAGAGGGAGGGCGGCAGAGATCCAAGCAGTCCTCTGCCAAGAATATGGACTCCCCTCACTAAAACACCTTCACAGGTGTTAAGTACTGAGAATGTCCAATTCAAGCCCCCCGAGCAACTACACTACAAGGGACCGCAAAACAGTGGCAAATATTGTGAATTTCACAGGTCCCCGGGCCACAACACCGACGCATGCCATCATTTAAAGGATGCGATCGAGAAGGATGTAAAAGCAGGCAGGCTGGCTCACTTGGTGAAAAACCCAAGAATAGAAGATGAGCAACCGGAAGGAGCCTCTGCCAGCAAGAAATACAAAAGAATCTGTGTGGCTGAGGGGGGACGACAAGGGCAGACGTCAAAAAAGAGAAGCGCGCAAATCCACGGAGATTGGCGCGAGCAGCAAGTCATCTTCCCAAGAATCAGGGGAGGCCCTTCAATCAGCAGTCCTCTCGTCATCACCACACACATTGCTCATTACGAAGTGTCAAAAGTCCTGGTGGACACTGGAAGCGAATCTGACATTATGTATGAGCAATGTTTCAGAAAGTTAGACCCGGCAGACCAAGCGCGGCTCGAAATTGTGAACGCACCAATCTGTGGTGTTTCAAATGAAATCATCCATCCCCTAGGCCAGATTCAGTTTGAACTAACTATGGGGGATGATGAGCACAAGCGAGCCGAAGTTGTCAACTTCTTGGTCTTGCCCACCACGTCATACCACAATATGATCCTGGGTAGGGGAACGATTGCTCAATTTAATGCTGTACCGTCGCCAGCGCACGGCGCATTGGGGTTCCCTACACCAACAGGCGTAACATTTGTCTACCGCGATCATTTGTGCGCAGTGACAAGTACGCCGCGGGAAGGGAGAATGAAACTTCCAATGGCGGACAATGCGCCAGAGAAGTGGATTTTAAACCCAAAATTCCCAGAGCAAACGGTCACAATTGGCGCTACCATTTCAGACGACACGAGATTGAGAATGAAAAGGTTGCTCACAAAATACACGTCGGTCTTCGCGTGGCAACACTCCGATATGACTGGGGTCCCGCGAGACTTGGCGCAACATTCTCTTAACACGTTCAAGTCGGTGGAGCCAATTGCTCAGAAAAAGAGAATCATGGGGGATGAAAAGGCGAAGGCCATGAATGAGCAAGTTGAGGACCTGTTGCGCGCAAACATCATCCGCCCGATCCGATACCAGACATGGGTAGCCAATCCTGTGATGGTAAAGAAAAGCAACGGGTCATGGAGGATGTGTATTGACTTTAAGGACCTCAACAAAGCATGTCCGAAAGACTGTTACCCCCCTCCCAAACATCGACGCAAAGGTGGACTCCGTGGCGCCATTCAAGCTAAAATGTTTCCTGGATGCCTACAAAGGCTATCACCAGATTCAAATGGCACCACAAGACGAAGACAAGACTGCCTTCAGAACCGACAAGGGTGTTTTTTGTTACACAAAAATGCCCTTTGGTTTAAAGAATGCGGGCGCCACCTATCAGAGACTTATGGATTCGGTTTTCAGTGAACAAATCGGAAGAAATCTAGAAGTCTACGTTGATGATTTGGTGATCAAGAGCAGGGAGGAGAGACAAATGCTCAAAGACATCGAGGAAACTCTTCAGCGCCTAACGGAAGTTAACATGAAGCTCAACCCAAGCAAATGTACTTTCGGCGCGGAAGAGGGGAAATTTCTTGGTGTAATGGTCACTAAGGATGGTTTCAAGGTGAACCCTGAAAAGGTGGAAGCCATCCTTGACATGCCTTCACCATCCACCATAAAAGAGGTTCAGAAGCTGAATGGTAGATTGGTGTCAATCAACAGGTTCCTAGCGAACCACGCCAGCAAATCTACTCCATTCGTTAACACTTTGAGGAACTGCTTGAAGAAGAGCCAATTCAAGTGGACGCCGGAGGCTGAGCAAGCTTTCAGTGAGATAAAAGAATGTCTCATAAAGCTGCCCGCGCTAACAGCTCCACTTCCTGGCGAAACCCTTACATTGTACTTGTCAGCTGGAGATCGCGCCATCGGCGCAGTATTATTGGTGGATCGCAAGGGGATCCAAACGCCAATATACTATGTGAGTCGGGTGCTGACAGACCCTGAGACGCGCTATTCCATCATGGAAAAGTTAGTTTTGTCACTAACACACGCGTCGCGCAAGCTTCATAGATACTTCAATGGTCATCCGATTGAAGTTCTGACTGGTTACAACATCCAGCAAGTCTTGCGACGCCCCGCGCTCTCCGGAAGGCTGACAAAGTGGGCGCTGGAATTAGGTGAACACACGATCACCTATAAGCCCCGTCCAGCAATAAAGGGTCAAGTTTTAGCGGATTTCATCACGGAAATCCCAGAGGGAAAGATTGAAGAAGCTCAGCGCGAGGTAGAACCTCCGCGAGCAAATGATGAAGAAGATGTTTGGAGGCTATTCACTGATGGAGCCTCCAACAGCGAAGGGTCCGGCGCAGGCCTCAAACTGGTCGACCCTGATAACCATGAATATACTTATGCTATTAGGTTGGACTTCAAGAGTACCAACAATGAGGCTGAGTATGAAGCCCTGCTGGCTGGTCTGCGCATTGCGCGCAAGTTTGGAGTTAAAAGGCTAGAGGCCCATGTTGATTCTTACTTGGTAGCTGCTCAGGTCAACGGCCTTTATGACGCCAAGGAGAACACAATGCCTCTATATCTAGAGCAGGCAAAAAAGCTCGTTGAGCAGTTTGACTTTTTCAAAATCATACACATCTCGCGCAGCGAAAACAAGTCCGCTAACGCGTTGAGTAAGATGGCATCAACTAATTTTGATCACTTTGGCAAAGATGTCAGGGTGGAAGTGATCAGCAACCCGTCAGTGCAAACGCAATCTGTCCTTGTAATTCATACAACCCCTTCATCCTGGATAACTCCAATAATGGAATTCCTGAAGGAGGGGAAGTTACCGGACGATCGCGCACAGGCGAGAAAGATAAGACACAAGGCGCAGAACTATGAGCTACTTGATGGTACATTATATCGACGTTCTTATCTTGGACCGCTCATGAAATGCCTGGATGCTGAAGAAGCAAGCTATGTGATTAGGGAAATTCACGAAGGAATCTGCGGAATACACGCTGGCCCGCGCATGGTGGTTGCCAAGGCAATGAGCTCAGGCTACTATTGGCCAGGCATGTACTTGGATGCGCTAAAAGAAATCCAAAAATGCAAGGCATGTCAGAGCTACGCGCCAAACACCATGCGGCCAAAGAACAACTTGATTCCAGTGACCTCCGCATGGCCTTTCCACAAATGGGCCATTGATATTGTGGGGCCCCTGCCGCAAGCGCAAGGGCGAGTGAAATTTTTGGTAGTGGCGGTAGACTATTTCACAAAATGGGTTGAAGCCAAGCCACTAGCAAAAATCACAGCTGAGGCGATGAAGCAATTTATCTGGAGCCACATCATTTGCCGTTTTGGCCTTCCTATGGAAATTGTGAGCGACAATGGCAAACAATTCACTGACAGGAAGATATCCAGCTGGCTCAAGGAATTGCACATCAACCAAATCTTCACTTCGGTCTACCACCCTCAGGGGAATGGCCAAGTGGAGCGCGCGAATCAAAGTTTGTTAAATGGGCTGAAGAAAAGGTTGGAGGGAGAATCCCATTCTTGGGTCGAAGAGTTACCTAATGTCCTGTGGGCGCACAGGACATTAAGCAAAACTAGCAATGGCGAATCCCCGTTCAGCCTAACCTATGGGACAGAGGCTATGATCCCAGCAGAAATTGGATGCCCATCCCATAGGGTACTCATGATGAGCAAGACTGATAACAAGCGAAAGAAGATTGGACCTCAACTTGCTTGAAGGGCGCAGAGAAGCGGCTATCATCAATGAAGCCAAATACAAGAAAAAGCTGGAAAAATATTACAATCAGCGCGTTAAAGAATGCCACTTCAAGAAAAATGATTTTGTCCTTCGAAACAATGAAGCTAGCCGCGCAATACCCCCAGGAAAAATGTCCCCCAATTGGGAAGGACCTTATCAAATCTCAGAAGAATTGGGGAAATGCGCGTACACTTTAAAAGATTTGAATGGAAAAAAGATACTGCGCGCGTGGAACGCAGCACAGATTAGAAAATGCTTCATGTAAAAATACAAATATGTAATCAAGGCTTTTAAGCCATCATGAATGATGATTCGCGCTATCTTTCAATATTTGTTCTATTGCCTTTGCATACATGTTTCACACTTCCTTTATTAATTTGGAGCAATATGACAACACTATATTGACTTCAAAACAAAATAAAACGAAGTAAAACATACATGCGCGAGCCTTAGCTCAAACGCGTTAACGGGTCTTAACTCTAAAACGTCAGGGCCTTAGCCCAAACCTACGAGCCTTAGCTCAAACACGTTAACGAGTCTTAACTCTAAAAACGTCAGGGCCTTAGCCCAAAACAAAGAGCCTTAGCTCAAAACACTCACAAACATCCATCTTACATCCCGCGCAGCCTGATCATAAAAATCCCTAAACACAACTAAGGCAAAGTACATGCCAAATCATAGTTGTTAAGGTCTCAGGTCGAGGTCACGCGCGGAATCATAGTGGATATCTGAGTAACACATGCTGACATGTAATGGCTAAAATTCATAATTCCATATAAAAAACGCGCGACAACGACGCGCAAAAAAGGAATAGTGAAAAGTCATCGCGCGTGTCAGCATAAACAAGATACTGCGAAACCACTTACAAAATAAGACTATGGTTAAGTAAATAATTTCCTTACAACCTTGTTCTTATTTTAACGTGCAAGCATATCTTATATCTATACAAGCAAACATGAAGAGATGAATGGAAATGCGCAAGATGTGAAAAAGGGAAAACAAATTTCATTCCATAGCATTGAAATTTACAAGTGTGATGAGTTACAAATTACAAGTATAACAAAAAACAAAAAAAAATTAGAAAGATGAAGGGCTTCTCAAGTCTCCACGTCGACGTCAGCCACTTCATCACCCTCATCATCTCCCGCAGCATCTGGCGCGGCCCGCTCCTCATCTCCAAACTGACCATAGTCAAGTTCTTCCTCCTCAATGGAGTCTTCTATCACGACGGTGTCAGGAGCAGATTCTTTCGCCGCGCCAGAGCCGCTGGCAGGGGCAACATCCCACGCGCCACCATCATCGCCACCAGCCCTCTCGCATTCATCGAGCAACTTCGTTAGCGCGCCGAGGTCGGGCTGGTCAGCAAGCGCAGCTATCTGCAAATCATTAGAAAAGTATTGAGTACAAAACACTTGGAAAATTAATCAAGAAAAACTCATTAAGGTCAAGGTACCTGCATAAGGATGGGGATGGGAGTATTCATATACTTCTCCCCCACCGCGGCCATGTCCGCGCAGGCCGCGTCGCTCTTGTAAGGGTACTCGGATGGGTTCTTCTTCAACATGCCATATTCATACCCATCCGTAAACCATTCAGCTCGACCCACCAAGCGCGCGGCAGCATTGCAGTCCATCACAAGGGCCTGAAACTCGGCAGAATATTTCATCGCCAAAGCGCAACGAGTCATGCCCTGTGACACCAGCCATTGGCGATCCTGCGCGAGGCCAGCAACAGACGTCTCGAGGGCAGGAACCTGGGAGTTTAATAACTCAACAGTTTCCTTGGTCTTTTTTAGCTCCTCTTTATCAGACGCTGCTGCAGCCAAAATTTTTTCTTTCTCCGCCTGCGCAGCATCAAGTGCTTCCTGGCTAGACGCTGCCGTCGCCAAGGCCTCATCTCTATCGGCCTGCGCGGCCGCCAACTCCTTCTTCAGGCGCGCAACCTCACTATTCAGTGATGATTTCTCAGTGATAAACTGGACGATAGCTTGGTCACGCGCCTCGGCCTCCAGCTCCAAGTCACGCACTCTACGCGCGTACTTGGCAGCTTCGGCCTCCGCCACCTGCTGCTTCTCCCGCGCAGCTTGGAGCTCATGCCCGCGCTTAATAAAGGCGGTGTTGGCACTTGCTCGGTTTTCGCTGAGCTCTGCCTGGAGTTTCTCAGCTCGCGCGCGAGCATCAGAAAGGTTCCAGGCGGCCACCTTAGCCTCTCGCTGGGCTTCCACAAGAGCATCGCGTACTTTAATATAATCACGATGAAGCTCTTGGGAAGCAGCAAAGAAAGCCGACCCAGCGAAAATATGGTCATTCAGCAAGTCCGCGCGGGTGCGCTCCTCCTGATACCTCCTTTCAGTAGGAGGCACGGCATGAGCCCAGAAGTCCTCGCATACGCCCATGGATTGGAAGGAACTGTCTTTATTAATATTCCATCTCGGGCGGTAAACGTGGTCACCTTCCTGCAAAACACAAGAAATGTTCTAAGTCATAAAACATACTTATATGGAGGTACGCGCAGCGGAGCAACAAATTAAAACATACCTGCGGGGATGAAGCAGAAAAGTCAGCGCCAGCCCCACCAGAAGTCTGCGCTGCGAAGTCTTGTGGCATCGCAGGGCTGGCGCGGTCTCCCAAGGAGTCTTCAGCTTGAGCCCCCTCATCCTCCTCATCTTCTTCAATAGGCCTCTTCTCCTGCGACCTGGAGGGCTCCAAACCAGTCTCGCGGAGAGGGCTGCGCGTAGGAGGTGGCGAGGGAGGTCTCGACGCCGCCAGTTCGGCGCGCAATACGGCTTCCTGCTCCTTTGTAATCCCAATAAGGGGAGACTCAGCACTAGCAGGAGCATGAGCAGAACCAGCGGCACCGGCAACGGCGCCAGGAGTGTCACCAGCAGCTTGTACGCCAGCTACAACTCCTATGAACATATCAACAACAAAAAATGGTTTATGACTTGATCAAAACAAAAAAAAAATCAGAAGACAAATGCGCAAAACATACCTTGGCGCAATTCTGTTCGCGCGGCGAACATTGCCATAAAGTTCATTCTACCCTTTTCTGAGGGTAGAACAGGGGACTTCGAAGCAGCCCTCAGCACCTTGTTGCGCCTGTGGCTGATCTGCTACCGTCGCCGGTCATGCAAACATTCAAAGGAGCAAAGGTTTAATAATAATTCAATCAGATGAAGATAAGCAAAGTGTACCTGTCGCAGGCGAGGCACTGCTTCTCTCTTCAGCCGCGCGAACGGAGGAGGTGACGCCACCATACCTCAAGTGGACAGGAGGTCTGCCCACTCTCACGGGCAGGGAAGCTAAAGAAACCTTGGTGGTAAACACCTGGGTTTCCTCATGTCCCTTCTTTTGAGCATGGGGATGAGCGACAGGGGTGTCATCTTTCTTCTGTTTCTTACTGGCCCCTGCGCCAGATTTCCCCTTAGCTTTGCGTTTTAGTAGAGGCACCTCCTCTTCCTCCTCCTCCTCTTCCGCGAGCTCCAGCTCGTAGTTTTCGAGCGCATCTGCAAATACAAGCAACAGAACTGTTAATAAATTTTGGTATTCTAAAGGAATAAGCATAAATGCGAAGGCTTACCAGGCGCGTCGCTATCAAAATCAAATTCCAGATCCACAGGGATGAACATGTCATCGAAGCAATCTGGGAAACCAACCTCCCCAGCGCCAAGCGCGACGGAGCCACCCTCCACTTGATCATCATAAGCGGCGTGGATATAATCCTTGGTGACTGCACAAAAACAAGTCAAGTGATATCAGCAAAAAGAATCATGTTCGCGCAGAAAAAGAAATAAAGCAATGAAATAAACTTACACAACCCGTCGACTTGGATAACGGGCTCAAGCGCGCTGTCGGCCCACAGCTTACTCATGCCGACCCCCACCAGCGCCTCCTCGCGAATTTTCTTGGCGGGGGATGGTTCGGCGGTCAGTTTCTTAACCCAGGCGCCGGTTGGGTTCTTAATAACATCCGCATCCGCGGGCGCAGAATCGATCGCGCGCATCGTCATGCGGATGGGGATTACACCAGCCCTGATGTAGAAGAACCTCTCAGACCAGTCATGAAGGCTCTTGAATGATACGGTGCTGCACTTAACCTTCTGACTGCGAGGAATAAAGGAGATCCAAGAATCTTGGATCTTGGGCTTGTAAAAAAATTGAAAGCGCCGAGGGGTGGGCTCCTCGCGCTGTGATTTGCACATGAACTCGAAATGAGTCATGCGCACAAGTCCAAACGGATGACTTGGGATATATGAATCCCGAAAAACCGTAACACCGCGCCTACAAACCTTGTCATCGGAAGACGAAGGTTGCAGTGGGTGAAAAAATGAGTGTACAGTGAAATATAGCCGGGAGGCGGGTCCGCCGCCGTTTGCCTGGCCACAGGCAACATGCAGCCAAACACAGGGAGAAAACCCTGTGACGAGATGAGGCTGTCGAGATCGGCCTGCCTCAATTTGCAGGGGATTTCATTCCACCTTTTCGGGGCCTTGGTCTTCCCTACTTCCTCCGATGTGGTCTCAACAACCCTCTTCCCCTTGCCCTTCTGCTTCAATGTCGACATCACCACAGATTTCACACGGCGTCTTCGGGAGGCAATAGAGGTGATGGAGGGGTTAGAGGAGTCTGAACTATCAGACATACAACTGCAGCAGCAGATAATCGAAGATTCGAAAACGATGAATACACTCAAATCAGAATATGAAAGGCAGAAATTCGAAAATTAGCAACAATGAAGATGAAGATAAAAAATTTTCTAAGGGCCTGCTTTTATAGGCCCAGGGGAGAAAAATTTGGCAACTCATCGGATTTCACGCGCCCCCACTCGCAGCTGTAAGCCAACGAGGCCGCGGCACGTGTCCCTAACACTGTTGAGGGGACATAAAAATGTCACGGAACTGCCACGGAGCAGAGACGCGCCCCCACTCGCAGGTGCAAACCAATGAGAGCGCGACACGTGTTCCAGACAGCTGTGCGAGGGGACATGAAAGGCAACTGTAGCACCTCGAGCACACGAAACGTCTGACACGTTTCCGGCGCACGTCACCACCAACCAACCACGTGTTTGGACCCTTCGTTTCAACCAAATGGATAGAACTTCGCGCAACGGTGGAAACAACCAACAAAACGACAAAACCCCATTAAAAGACCAAATCAGTAAGTCTAATATCTATCTTACCGCGCTCGCGCGAGATAAGACACACATTAGACTGGGGGGGCTTGAAGAGGTATGTACCCGCCTCAACATCGAGCGGGGCGGGTCAACCCACAAGATATATACAAGACATTAGAAATCAAAGATATTATCAAGGCACAAAGCCAAAACTTATGCGCACAGCGCACATCACATATGCTCAAGCATCACATATGCTCACGCATCACATATGCTCATGCATCACATATGCTCGCGCGTATCACATGCTCACGCATCATATATGCTTATGCATATCACATCGTGCGTGGCGCATCCGCGCGCGGCGCATATCACATGCTCGCGCATCATACATGCCCACCCATATCTGCGCGTGGGGCATCCGCGCGTGACGCGTATCACATGCTTGTGCGTATCACATCTGCGCGTGAGAATAAAGAGAAGACCTTGCGCATCCTCAGGATGGGCGCATATCACACATGCACATAATCAACCTCGTCCTTATCCAAATCAGGATTAGGGCAACCTTGATTGTGCACGTCAGACAACCTTCCAGAAGGCATCTTTTTTAGGAATAAGGATATGCTGATGTTGACAGCTGCTAAATGAAAGGTGGACAGCTCAGCATGACTCATGGGTTACCACGTGATTATAACCAATGAAAAATCACCTGGTGTCTCCGAGGACACGTGGCGCAAATCGATTGGAGGAGGCCAACAAAACCCTAATCTGGTCTCAGCTCAATCAGTGGAAACCCTAGCACTATAAATACATCATAACGTACACAGTTACAGACACATTGATTCACATTGAAGCATATTCAATCACATAATCATACAGAGTAACATACAGTATTCAGCTATTAAGCAATACTCTCCAAATTCCCTTACTCTCACATTATCATCTTCTCCTATATATACTTATTCTCACGCCGGAGGGTTACCCCAAAGAGGACCCCTCTGTCCCTTTCTGAGGGGTAAGTAACGGCGCTGTTCGTTTTGTAGGTGGAAGAACACAGATCCAGAAGAACCATCGGTGAAATAGTATAATCACACCCGAGGAAAGTAGATCTGCTACCAGTGAGTAGATCCACGTTTCTTCAGCACATTTACTTTTTATTTTTTGGTCGCTATTAATAGGTTTCCACTAAAATTATAATTATAACATAAGATTAAAATTCATTTGTCGGTGCCACAAAAGTTAGAAAGCGAATACTTTTGACTATTTAGGCATATGCTTTGGAGACTACAATTGATATTTGATGGTGTGATGGTTGGAGATATATTTGATAAAACCCAGCCTGCTTATTTGCTCAAGTTTGATTCATTCATCTTACACAGATTTTTGCTCCTTTTTATTTTTTAATGTTTGACACCACTTTCATTTTTCCTTTTCTTCGGTCCTTTTCTCTGCATCTCATGTCTAGCTGTAATTTATTAGTTATTCTCTATGTTAGTGTATTTTGTTTTACAGCTCGAACGTGAATTTCTCGTGTTTTATTTGTTGTGACTGTTGTTGTGTTTTAGTTGGGTTTTACCGTTTGTTACATCGGTAAAACCCGAACGTTGGTAAAACCCAAGTGTTGTTGGTAAAACCCCGAGCGTTTTTGAAACCCGAACGTTGCTTGTAAAACCCGAACGTTACGGGGGGAAGTTAACATGAATTCGATTGATATCGGTTACGATAAGCCCTGGCGCAACGCGCCAGGCTAAAAATTAGTTTAGTTTATTTATGAGTCATGTCACTCAATGCTTGGACATCTGATTTAAAATTCACATCACACTCAAAAAATGAAACTAAAACTTCAGTTTTTTCACAATTCATGTCATTCTCCAATGACTTCTTTGTTGGGTTAATCTTGACGGGTTAAACCGGGTCGGATACGGATCAACATGAAATTCAAGTTTAAAGGGTCTAAGTTATTTATTTAATCACATGTTTTGTTATGTTTGGTTGTAAGTCAAAGTAGTAGGTCATGTTTTTCAGTTTTTTAGTCATGGGCTACTGCAACACATTTATGCTAGGTGTGTGTGGATGGGGCTATTTATTTCAGCAGCTAAGGTTAGGAATAGATGCAGCGTCTTCTTTGTTTTGTTCAGTATGTATTTCCATTAATCAAGAAAGAGTCGATCATTAGTTTTGATCATCAGTTGTGTGTTATCTGCTGCAATAAAGGGCCTGAACCAACATTCCTTTCCTTTATATCACCTGCTGAACAAAATGTATCACTATCAAAACTAACTGGTTCAAAAATAGGATCAACTACCTTAGGAACTACAAGGACAAATAGCTTAGGTTTTGGTACGTGACCAATTCCATAGACCATTTCGTTCTCAGGTGGGGTGTTGAAACTAAAATGGGGGTAAACTAGTATAATTATCGTTAAAAGGTGGTGGAATGGCAGCATGCTCATATCCCAACCCCGTTTTTTTTGTTTCACCCCATGTGGGATCCAATAATACTATTAAGCTTATCAGATGCCATCTCAAACTTATCCACATTTATTTTTCTTTGTGCAATATCTAATTCTTGTTCTATTTTAGCAGTTAAAATGTTTATTCGTTTTTGATGATATTCAACTAACAAGTTAGATTTAAACACCTTTAGGTTCAAGTTGCCATGTCATCATGATGAGTTTTAATTCTAGTATTTCAGCCTTTTTGTACTCATCATTATGATTTTTAATGCCTATCTTTTCTTGAATTAAAGCGACAATATGAGTTCTATAATTTTCTACTTTGTCAATGCACATTTGAGAGCATAAATGTATGTGTACCTCGGGAATGTCAGGAATGTCTTGGCTGCATCCTGATGCAGTGCTTGATGAAGCTTGGTATCTTCCAGAATTGTCATCCCAGCATGATTCAACGGGTTTATTAACTCGCCAAATTGACCCTCCCAATCTGGCTCGGTAGTTTCAGCAGACTGTGTGACCAGGACCCTTGAGTTTGAGCTTCCATGACCAATTCTTGAAGCCCCTTTACCTGATGAACTGCTTTGACCAATTGGTCTTTTGTCATTCCTTTTTCCCACATCAACAATCTTAGGCAAATCTCACATCGGCCGTGGACAAGAGAGATCCTTGGTTTATAAGTAAATGCCATGCCTCTTAAATCACCAACGTGTTTTGGGCTTAATGGTAATGTACGAGAGGAGAGATCCACAGTTAAGCGTGCTCAGCTGGAAGTAGTAGCAGGATGGGTGACCTCTTGGGAAGTCTCCAGCTTGGTAACCAAAAACAAATCTGTAAGCTCTTCGTGGGCAGAGCAGACAATATTTGTGATGCGAGGGGCCGGATGTACAATTCTCTTGCAAAGTGCCCCATCTCATTACAGTTGTAACAACAGAGCTTGTCTTTGTCAAACCCAATGTGTTTGCCGTAAGAATCATTGAAGCTGCTCTTCCCATACTTCTTCATAAAGTGTAACACCACGTAAAATCCCATTATAAAATTAGGACAAAAATTCCAATTCTTAAAGTATAGGGACTTAAAAATAGAAATTCTAAAAATTTGGACCCATCGTGATATGCGACGGGATAATTAAAGAGCCATCGCGTAACGCGATGGATCTTCATTGAAATTGATATTTGGCGGCTTCGCATAAAGTGTAACACCACGTAAAATCCCATTATAAAATTAGGCCAAAAATGCCAATTCTTAAAGTATAGGGACTTAAAATAGAAATTCTAAAAATCTGGACCCATCACGATATGCGATGGGACAATTAAAGAACCATCGCGTAATGCGATGGAGCTTCATTGAAATCGATATTTGGCAGCTTTGTGATACGCGATGAACAGATCCATAGGATCATTGCGATACGCGATGACCCTATTAAGCAACGTGTACACGTGTCAACACGTGGCACGTTTTGACAGGCCACGTGTCAACACGTGATATCCTCGTAGAAATTTCGCCGTCGCGATACGCGACGGCCACATAAAGACTCCATCGCGTATCGCGATGGAGTGCAAAATATGCCTATAAATAGGAGGTTACAGGATTGAACCCCTTTCACCCCAAAACACCTTTCATTCACACACACATTAGTCTAGGGAAGCGTGCACCGATTGCTACAACAAAATGACGTTCCATTTTCTACGTCCATGTATCGAAGTCCCAAACGTGTTATCAATCATTAAAGCGTGTTTATATCAAGATCCTACCCGTCAAGTTGTCTTTCTTTTCTTGTTATTAGTATTCCGAGTATTCAGATAGGAGTTATGTTTAAGTGATTCAGTTATAGCTTAGACAGTAGATGAGGCTATGGATTTTAACCTTGAAAGGATTTTTATAACATTCACAAAGAATTTTCATAAACGTTACTTCTTTACAAAAGTAATGTTAACAAAGTTATATTTTGACGGACATGTAGTAACTGTAAGGTGGATATCACTAGTAGTAAGTTTCTTGTCAAAGGAAAGTAATTCGTATAAATCTCAATCAACTGTGGAACCCGTTTACTTACCGGGAGAAACTCACCAACGTGTTAGAACCTATTAAGCCAAAGCGTGCTATATCAAACGTCACATGAAAACGGTATTTTCATTCAAAGACAAAATTGAAAACTTTATCAAGGTTAAGCTTAAGAGCAATAGCTTAATCGAGAAACACCATTCAAATATATATAAGAACCTATTCATGTATAGGTTAATATCATTCTCATTCGCAATCAAAAAGGTTTTCAAATACACACTGACGGAACAAGTGAATACGTTAAACCTTTACAAACAGTCAAAACATATTTATACTCTATAAGATGAACGAGTTGTCTATCTTAAAGAGTCAGTCAAACGTTTACACGAGATTACATGATCTCTAAAACGTTATAATACAAGATAGAAAATAAAAGCAACTCAGACCGATTACACATGTGTCTAGATCCATACATAACTGCCTAGCCTAAACAGTCAAAGGCTACGTGGCCGCGGGCTAACAACCATAATTAGTTCTCCATTAGGGGCTACGTGGCTCTAGGAACACTTTTTTTGTGTGTAGGGTAGTGATACAAATCCTAGGAATGAAATACTTTCTGCTGAGTTTGTACATAAAACTATAAATGTATTATAATTGTACTTTAAATATTTTTAGAGTCATACGTGTTTACCAGCACATAGCTGACGTATTTTTCCCACCCATTGCATGTAATTTAGTATTAATAAGCAATAGAAAGGATTGGAGTCATCATGGAGATAGAAGCTCGTGTTACAAGATGGCTCAATGTTTTTGATAATGAAATCCTTGTAATATAAACAAGTGTTTTGTAAACGAGTACTTGGGTATTTAATTTCCAAGTAAATTTTCAATGTAAATTAATATTTTATCCAACCTAAAAGTCTTCCGCTAAATTTAACCCATAAACTCTGATATATTTACAAAACATGTACCAACTCGTGGTCACACTTCTAGGCCCCAAGTCGGGGTGTGACATAAAGTTTGTTAGCCTGTGAACAGTGTTGGCCATATGATACTTGGTATCCATCTTCTCAAGATCTTTCTTGTTGATTTTAGGAATATCTCATTATTGAAACGATGGAGGCAACATATTTTCTTGCAACAATTGCTCATGACTAGCCAGAAAGGCAATGAACAATGCAACATGAGCGTCATCAACTTGAGCGATGGTTTGGCTAGAACTGCTTGCCTTGTTCTTCGATTATTTGTTGATCCCATGGGCTTTAAGAGCTTGCTCAACAATTTGGTTGACTGCATCTTGAAAGGAGTTAGTCTTTGACGATTCTGACCGAATCATAAATGATTTGAAGGCATTGTTTTGATCATGTTAACTAGTATACACTTTCACCTCGTTCATTGGATGAACAGTTGGATGAGATTGACTGAGAAATATTATGCTGACTCCCGAACTAGTAGAGACCCCATCATGGTTGAGAGACCTGACATGATTGTTCAATATGAGCTTGTCATCCATCTCAAATGACTTGATGGTAAAGGTTAATTCAGATAACATTGTAGTGTTCAAATTAGTTGTTTTTTTAATGGTGGTCACACTACTATTCCATGTGTAGGGCAGTGAATTCAAAAGCTTGATGTTGATTTCTGACATTTCACAAACAATCCCATAACTTTTCATTTTGGTAATCCATTTCTCAAATCTGCTGATGAGGTTTGAAACCGATTCTACTCAATTTTGATTAAACATGTTGAATTCTCCTTTCAACATCTCCTTCCGGCCTTTTATCATGTCCATATTGCATTCAAACTTCTCAACCAAGGCATCCCAAAGCCCTTTAGCAGTTGTGTTTTCTCCTAATGATTGAGCAATATCATTTGACGAGCACACACTGAGTACACCATAGACCTTTTCATCATCAGGTATCATCTTCTTATCTTCATCAGTGTAACTCGAAACCAGAACATCAACTAGACGATTATCAGTATTTGTAGTAGGCCTATGACGACCCCTCTCAATTGATCTAAGAAGTGCAAAGTAAGTTATTCTCACATAGTTCTTAAATCTCCATTTGAATTCTTCAAGGTTACTTTCAAAAGTCAATAGCTTAGGAGGTTTTGTTGTAGTGCCAGCCTCATTTTCAAGCATTAAGTAGTTCTTTAACAACTCAAGATCGTGAGACATCTTGATAGACCGATAATCAGTTATAGAAGCAAATTCTGAAAATAAATGCCATGTTCAAACGAATCACACGGTAAGATGTGATCCGATTGGTTTGGGATGCGATTCGAGTGGTTTCAGAAATGCGATTCGGTTTGATTCTGGGAAGTGTGATTCGATTCATTTGGGATGTGCGATTCATTTGGTTTTTCAGAAATGCGATCCGATTGGTTTTCTGAAACACGATTCGAATGGAATTCTGGAATGTCATCCGATTGATTTTCCAAAAGCGATTCGAATGATTTTGGAAAGCAATCCGATTGATTTACCAGATGCGATTCGAATTATTTGAATTTCCAAAAAGGTATGTGGCGTGTGTGAATATATATATAAAAATTTTAGTAAAAGTTCCACACAAATCGGGTTTTAAAATAGGTTTTCACCTACAACTAAACCACACACGAAAGGCAAGTGTACCTATCGTTTATAATAAAGTGTTGATAAGAACCGAGTATCAATCCATGGACACGACAACTTTCTAGTACTAAATCTTTGTAAATGACCAACCGAACAAATAAATCTTGATTTAGATGTTTAACTAATTAAACTAGCATACAATGAAAACAAAGCAAGTAAAAATACAAGAAAAAACAATCAATCCAACAAATTACCTAGACAAGAATCCACTCTACTAACATGACAAAATAGCAATGTTAAATGGCAAAACATCATGAATCTAAACATAAATACTAGATTTCAATAAAACAACCTAATACTAGCAAATAGTCATCATGATGGGTTTTCAATCAAGAGATAAACATAGACTAACTTGTTTGTCAAAACAACAAAGTCTCATAATCAAAGGAAAGCTAGCATGAACAACATTTTAACCACCTAAGATTACACTAAAGTAGTCAAATTCATGAAATTAATATAAACGTATGAAGCTTTGACTAGCAAGTCATCACCAAGTCAAGAATCATAACAACACTCATCAATTTTCCAATATTAAGTGTAGGGTTTCATACTCATCAATAATTATATAACCAAGTTAATTTTTACTAGTCATTCCTAACTTAGTAATGTAAACAAAGATTTCATGAGCATTCAAAGTTTACAAACAAACATCTAGAACATAGTTTTCCAACCTTAATGTCTAAACATTTGCAAAACTAACAAGGTTAAGTAACTATAACAAGCATGAACACCATCAATATCAACTTACAAACTCAGCTATATTCTTGAAAGAACACCACTTTACCAAAATCATGCATAGATAATATATCACATTAGCAAGAGCTTCAACATTGTCTAGATAGCAAAAGTAATTAGCCCATAAGGCTTAATACAACTACAATCAAACTAGAAATAAGCTTACAAAACATGTTCAAGAACAAAGGAATGCAAACTAAGATCAAGCAAGGATTGAAGGATGGAATGATGAATCTTGTATTGGTGGAAGCCTCCAAGAATCCCCTAAAAATGCTGCACTTGGGTGAGAGAGAATCCCCAAGACTCCACACACCAAAATGAAGTGAAAATAAGTGTTTATAAGCTTCTGGACAAAGTGCACGGTCATGCACAAAAAGTGCATGGTCGTGCGCTATTTTGGGTATGTCAAACTTTCACTTTCGGCGGCTCAGAGTTGCAGGTTCCAAAAAAGGGCACGGTCATGCACAAAAAGTGCATGGTCGTGCATTTACGGCACTATCTAGTGCACTTTCAAAATTAATGTGTCTTGTCCTCGGCATCGGATAGTGCACGGGCTCGTGCCCTCGGAAGTGCATGATGGTGCACAAAAAGTGCATGATGGTGCAGTATTACTTTTGGCACGATAGTAGATGTGCACGGGTTCCAATAAAGTGGCACCGTCATGCACAAAAGGCGCATGATGGTGCCGTTTTAGAGCATGGTCATGCACTTTGGCACGGTATCAGATATGCACGGGTTCCGATAAAGGTGCACCATCATACCCATAAAGTGCATGATGGTGCAGTTGCTCAGCATGGCCATACACTTCCTTAGCATGGTCATGCACCTACTCTCTGCATGGTCATGCACTTTTGGAAATTTCTTGATTTTTGTCCGAAAAATGCCATCTTTTCATGGTTTCTTCGTCGGGCGGGCGCCCGGACCTGCAAATTCATAAATAACTCAAATAAGTACCGAATACAACGAATTTGCATGGAGTTTTACCAAAATAAGAGGATAATTTGATACTAAAAGGTGTACACTTTGTGTTACATCAGTATGTGAAGAAACACAAATCCACCCATCAAGGTCTAACACGTTAGTCTGAGGAGTTAAGATAAGTATTCCCCACGATGGGTTATAAAACCTTCTTGGCGCATATGAGTATATCCTGCAAAACAGAACACCAAGCTCGTTACGAGGAATGGGGGGGGGGATTCTCTCGTAACCACCCTCCGGCGTGAGAATCAGTACTTGATAGTATGAAATATATTTAGTATGAGAGAGTCTGAGAGAGTATGTCCTACCATTCAGAGGTGCACTGGTATTTATAGCCGGAGGAGAGACAGAGATGATGGTCAACCACGTTGTCATGTCTTTCCACCAATAATATTCTCCATTCGTGTGATCGTGGAGGTTGGTGGAAGTTGTTAGGCATCATGGCCTTTTGACAAGGACGTTTTGTACTATTTTGTACCGTCCTTGGTGTGTTGTGCGGTCCCCAATGGTTGGGCGTTTAGTCCCGTGTAGATTGTACCTTTTTGTCCCATGCTTGAGACCTTGGCGGTACCATTCCCTATGCGCCAGGGAATGTGTATTATTTTAATGAACCACTTTAGCGCCATGTGTTATCTTTGGCGCGTGGTAGTTACTCTCGCTGTGTGTTTTGCCCAGCGCTCTGGTCGCGCTTGATTTGGGTATTATACTTGTTAAATGGTGGGTTTATCATGGGCCATGGTTGCTCTTTTCAAAGGGGGGCTGTGGACTTATCATGGGCTTTTGGCTTTTGTTGTATTTTGCAGCTATTCGTATTCTGCTTGTCTTTAACAATATTGTCTATTTAGGTGTCTGGTTAACGGAAACCATTTTTCCCGAAAATTGGTTAACAAGCATCAGTCGATGTTTTGAATGTCGTGGTTTTGTATTGTGGCGGGTGATTTTTGAAAATCATCCCTTGGCGGAGCCTATCTGTGGTGGGTGATTTTTGAAAATCGTCCCTTGGCGGAGCCTATTTTTGGCGGGTGATTTTTGAAAATCATTCCTTGGCGGAGCCTATTTTGGCAGGTGATTTTTGAAAATCATCCCTTAGCGGAGCCTATTTTTGGCGGGTGATTTTTGAAAATTATCCCTTGACGGAGCCTATTTTTGGCGGGTGATTTTTGAAAATCATTCCTTGGCTGAGCCTATTTTGGCGGGTGATTTTTGAAAATCATCCCTTGGTGGAGCCTATTTTTGGCGGGTGATTTTTTAAAATCATCCCTTGGCGGAGCCTATTTTTGGCGGGTGATTTTTGATAATCATCCCTTGGTAGAGCCTATTTTTGGCGGGTGATTTTTGAAAATTAACCCTTGGCGGAGCCTAAATTTGGCGGGTGATTTTTGACAATCATCCCTTGACGGATCCTATTTTTAGCAACACTTGTTATTTTTCCTCGTGCGTTGATGACGTGTTATTTGGCGTGAGGGGGCGAATTAAATGCAAGTCAGTGAAACGACAGTCGGATATGTCAGTTTGGCGAGGTTGCTCTGCAGTTCAGCTTTTTTGTCTATGTCAGGCGAGTGGGCGAGAATCCCGGTGACGCACCCAGCTGTAACACAGTTCCACTGGCGTCTTGTTGTCGTGGCAGTTTATTATTGGGCCGCGTGTTCTCTATCCTTTTTGCACCCCTCTCCCCATATTAATTACGATTAGTATAAAAGGCATGGTCACTCCATTTGGAAATCACCTTTCGAGTTTTTCCTGCATATTTTCTTCTCCTTTCTTCATTAAATCCTCTCTTTTATGGCTGAATCTTCCCAATCGCCTAAGACCAAGAAGAACCACACCATGGAGTTGGTCAGTTGTTGTATGGCTATTGACGACTTCAACAATATAGTCAAGGTTTATAACCTTGGCCCTGAGTATGAGCCTGAATTGCCTGCGTTTGGCAAGACGGCTCGTGAGGCTCCCATTGGCAAGATTGCCGTGTATAGGGAGTATTTTTTCTTAGGCAACTTCCGATTGCCCCTTACTCGCTTTTTGTTGGATGTTTTGGATGCTTTTGGGCTTCATCTTAGCCAGATTTATCCACTCGGAATGGCTCGTCTTCGCCATTTTCAGTATACTTGTCATTGCCTTGGTATTACACCTACGACTGACAAGTTATCGGCCTTTTATCGGTGGTGTTTCTCCCAGGGGTGGTATAATTTGTTTACTCGCTCCAATGCCCAAACGATTGCTTTGGATGCACCGCAGAGTTTGCACGAGTGGAAGAGTTTGTTCTTCTACGTTACTGCGCGCGTGGTGCCTCATTCCGTGCATTTTACGGATGTGAAGGACCTTGCTGAGCCTAAGGTGGCTTCGTATTCTAGTTCGGACTAGTACACCACTTTACAGGCCAGCCTTTCCCCACTCCGTCACTATTCCGAGCGCGCGCTGGTGTTGTTTGGGATGAGTCGCATCTGGGAGGATGCAAATATGGTGCCGGTCATCCATAACGGTGGCCAAGGTTAGTATCGTATCTCTTTTCTGCTCTTAAGTATTTGTATATAATAATAACCCTTATCCCTTTTTTCAGAGGTGGACGACCGCATGCTCCTTTTGCAGCCCGCGGCTAAGGGCGTGAAATTGTTGAGGCGGAGGGAGCTGGGTCCTCGTGAGGAGCCGATCCCTACAAGGACCGTCCGGAACTTTGTGTTTCCTCTTCCTATGGGGCAATCACTTGCTTAGCGACCGTTGCCGCCTCCCAGCTTTGTTACCCTCAGGGGGTAAGTTTTTATTGCTTCTCATTGAGCCTAGTTTTTTATTTGAATTTTTTGATAACGTTCCAACTTTTTTTTCAGGTAGACGTCCTAATGTTGCGCGTGTTCCTTAGTGCAGTAGTAGGAGCACCCAACGCAGTGGTGAGGAGATGGTTGCGTCTCCGATAGATACCGCCGCGAGAGACGCCGTGGATGATGATGACGATGCCGTGCTCATCTCCGCGGTCCCATTTGGGGCTCTGGTATCTTCGTCCGCTACATTGCTTGAAGCACTCGGTTCGAGTGATGTCGCGACGTCTTCCCCAACCACCTCCACACAGGTTTCTGTTGGCTTCTCCTTGCCTTCAGTCTTGCAGCCTGTGACTGTTGTGTCTGTCTTGGACACAAGTCTGGTCGTCGCCACTCCAATTTTGGTGGCGACAGATCTTGTGTCTTATGCAGCCGCAGCTCCTGGAACTGTTGTGGATACGAAATTCGTATCTACCAGTTCATCTTTTTCTTCCTCCGCAGCGGGTGGGGCGTTCACTGTTCCACACAATACAGGACCCATCCCTGTGATTAATGAAGATGATGAAGAGGTATACCGCCTCTTCAAAAAGCCTCGGATTGGCAGTTTCGTGAAGGGGGGCAGTCTTGTTAAGTTGCTAGGTACGATTTTTGTAACTGTAATTGAAAGAATTTTTTGACGCCATCCGCTTTAATTTGCCTTTAATTCTTGTTTTAGGGACTCTGGCAATTTCTTCATCGACTGTTGCTTCTGCCAATACATCTTCATTGTCGATTGTTTTTGCCAGTTTGCCGATGATGACAAGTGTTGGCGGCTTGTCGGAGGCGATGCCTTCTGTACTAATGCTGAGTTTGCCAATGATGACAGGTGTGGTTGGCTCGTCTAAGACCGAAACCATTGTGACTACTGTACGCGCACCGACAGAATCTTCTATTCCGTTCGTTTGTCAGCCAATGTCGTCTGCTGGACGATGAAGGCGATTATGGACGAATCGCCCAAGGTTGGTCTTGACTCAGCCGGTATTTCTTTTGCCGATCTCATGAAGTTAAGGCAGTCTTCACCGGACAAGGGTTACATTCTTGATGGTGATGAGGTTGTGCCGCCGCCACCTTTTACTATCGGTGCGATGGTACATGGTAAATTTTTTGATTTTCCTGGCGGTAGCAGTGGCGGGTTTAGTGGCGGTTTGAGTTAATGTAGATATGGATCCCCGTGACTCTATGGAGGCGAATCAAGTTTTTCGCCCCCGATGGAAGGTTACTTGCGGCACCAATTTTGAGGACCCGGCCATTTGTACAGATTTTTTGAAGCATGTTGTTCCTCGTGGCGAGCGTATTGCTCGCAAAATCCAGCCTCGGAATAGTTTGTATTCTGATGCTGCTTTTCACCAAGTCCAAGCTTTCTCCAGTTTCGCTGAATTGTTGCGCGAGAACCGTGCTCTTCAAGAGGAAAAGATCGATGCAAGTTCCCGGATGAGAGAGATGGAGCAACTGGTGAAAGATGCTGAGGCTGTCGCCTGGAAGGTGGGTAAAGAGTCATCGGAGCAACGCCAAGCTCTGATTGATGCTGAAGCAAAATTGGCGAATGTTGAGGCAGAGTTGGCAGAATCTGCCCGTGAGTAGGTTGCTCGTTATATGGAGTTTGAGGTTGCTTGCAAGAAGTCTAACGCTGATCTTGCGGAAGCACGCAACCGTGCTCTTTCTGCCAAAGAGGCTTCGCCAAACTCGAGTGTGAAAACGCTGCTTTTCGCAAGCGTATTGAGGAGTTGGAGGCGAAAGCTGAGTCAAGGAAGGCGGATGCGGGCAGGCTGGCTGATACATTGGTCTCTAATGAGGAGACCAGTAAAGCCTTAACTGCTGAATGTGCCGCTGCCGACCGCGACTGGTTGTTGAAACACGCCATCTGCAAGGTATGCTGTGAATATATTTATATCTTTTTTTTGTTATACTGACGCTTTATTATGTAGGTTTCCCAGCGTATCATCACCGATGATGACTTAACGCGATGCGTTGGAGCCCTTGTTACTGTTTCCCGGCAACTTGGTCACAAAATTGGCTTTCAGGATGCGGTGACGCATCTACGTGACAATCTTCCTCCTGAAGCCTATGTTTTTCAAGCTATTGATGTGGAAGCGGAGTACGCCGCCGCTAAGGCGGAATATGATGCTCTTACGTTTCCCATTCTTTAGGCGGTTGTTGTGTACGCTAAGGAAGAAAATGGCGTGCAGATGTTAAGGAAGCTGCTAGAGCCTTCATTGGCTGGTCCGTCCGCCACATCTGGTGGTGACCAAGGAGATAACGCTGTTGTTGTTGACCGGTCAGGCAACATCATTAACGATGTTGACCAGGCTATCTTTGTTGTATAGTTGTAATTTTTTTTTGTTTCGCGGGTGTTGGTACCCGCTTGTAATTATCTGTATATAAATTCAATGAACTTTTTCTTTTGTGAAATGCGGAGTATCGTTTCCATTCAAATTTGTTTTGACCCTTGGCATGTGTTTACAACTTTGGAATCGATTTACATATAACATCTTCGCAATTGCGCTATTCCATGTTTTAGGAATTGGTGAGCCATCGAGTTGCATCAGGATATAGGCACCTTTTCCCAATATTTTTTTAATTTGATAAGGGCCTTCCCTAGATGGTGCTAGTTTGCCTTGCGCGTGCGCTCTTGTTGCCTCGTTGTTGCGAAGGACGTAATCTCCGGCATTGAACTCACAAACTTTTACTTTCGCGTCATAGTATTTTTGTAGTTGGCGTTTGTAATTTTGTTCTCTGATTGCGTCCAACTCTCGACGTTCTTCCAGGAGCATTAGGTCCAGGCGTCTTTCCACCTCATTGTCGTTTTGCAATGCGACCCTTGGTGATGGTACGCCGATTTCAGCGGGAATCATTGATTCGGTACCATACGTTAGGCTGAACGACATTTCTGCGTTACTTGTATTTCTTTGCGTTCGTATGGCCCATAGGACGTGGGGTAGTTGATCCACCCATCCTGACTTGTGATTTGCCAACTTTTCTTGATTCCGCTCACAATGGTTCTGTTGGCGCGTTCTACTTCACCATTTCCTTGTGGGTGAGCGACGGAAGTAAATGTTTGCGTGATATTGAGCTCTTTTAGCCATCGTTGGATGTGTTGATCAGCAAATTGTGTTCCATTATCACTTACTAGATTCATTGGTAGTCTAAAAGGACAGATGATTAACTCCCATATGAACTTTTTAACGCTGGCTGCGTTGATTGTTGCTACCGGCTTTGCTTCAACCCATTTTGTGAAGTAATCGATTGCCACAATGAGAAACTTCACCCACCCTGGCGCCTCTGGAAATGGTCCCGTTATATCAATTGACCATTTCTGGAATGGCCAAGAGGCTGTTACTGGGATCATGGCGTTCTTTGGGCGCAGGGTATTTGGTACATGGCGTTGACATGCGCTGCATCTCCTTAGTTCTTTCTCGGCGTCTACATGCATGCCTGGCCAATAGTATCCCGTATTCATTATCTTGGAGACCACCATTCTTGGACCCGCATGTACACCACATATTCCTTCATGAATTTCCTTCAACAGATAATTTGCGTCCTGGCGGATCTACGCATTTGAGAAGTGGCCCTAAATATGATTGCTTGTACAAGATGCCATCTTGGATTGTGTAGTTCAAGGCTTTGTGGCGGATCTTTTGGGCTTCCGCTTTCTTTTCTGGAAAAATACCCCTCTCGAGGTAGTGGATGATTGGTGTCATCCAGCTTGTCTCGGCCACTGAACACACGAAAACTTCTCTGTTCATTGTTGAAGGTGTTTTCAGAACTTCGATGCAGACGTCTTTTGCGAGATGTTCGAACCCTACCGACGCAAATTTGCTTAAGGCGTCGTCCTTCTTGTTTTCGCTTCGTTTGACGTGCTTCACCTTACATGTAACGAAGGCTGCCATTAGCACTTTGGCTTGTGCTAAATACGACGCCATTTTGTCATCTTTTGCATCGTAGGATCCTTCGATCTGGTTTGCCACTAGCATTAAATCCACGTGTGCTTCTAAGTGGCGGGCTCCTAATTTCTTCGCGATTCTTAACCCTGCCAACAACGCCTCGTACTCCGCCTCATTGTTTGTACTTTTGAGTTCTAGGCTAATTGCGTACGTGAAATGTTGTCCTTCTGGGTTGGTTATTTTTAGGCCCGCGCCCGCACCTTCATCATTAGAAGCTCCGTCTGTAAACAACTTCCAGATTTCATCTTTTCGTTGATCAACAGGGGGTTCGATCTCTCTTCGGCATTCTTCCTCTTTTTCTTGAGGAATTTCCGCGATGAAATCAGCCAAAACCTGGCCTTTGATCGCTGGCCTTGGTTTGTATTCAATGGCGTGTTCTCACAATTCTATCACCCATTTTGCAAGCCTCCCAGACAATTCTGGCTTGCTCAGTACATTTTGTAGGCGAAAGTTGGTGAGAACATTTATTGGGTGACCTTGAAAGTACCTTCTCAAGCGTCGTGCCGTCTGAACCAGGGATAAGACCAGCTTTTCCAAGGTGGAGTATCTTGTTTCTGCATATGCTAGGGTGCGGCTTATGTAATAAATAGGCGTTTGAATTCCATTTCTTTCCACCATCAAGACTGCGCTGACTGTTCTTTCTGACGCCGCTAGGTATACTATCAGCGGCTCTCCAGCTTTAGGGGCTGTTAGCGTTGGTAGTTCTTCTAGGCGCGACTTGATTTCTTGGAATGTTGTTTCTGCTTCTTCTGTCCAACGAAGCTGGGATTTTTTGAGGCAGTTTCTCACGGTTGAGACGAATGGAAAAGATTTTTCAGCATGACTAGACAAAAATCTGTTCAGCGCGACTAAACGGCCGTTAAGTGTTTGTACTTGCTTGACAGATTTTGGTGAAGGCTTTTTCAACACGGCTTCCAGTTTTTCTGGGTTGGCTTTGAAGCCACCATTCTTTACGATCACCCCCAAGAATTTCCCTTCTTCCATTCCGAAGGAACATTTTCCTGGGTTGAGCTTCATGCTAATTGACCTTAACATTTTGAAGGTCTCCTCAATATCTTTCAACATGGTTGCCTCCGTCTTACTTTTTATGACCAAATCATCCATGTAGACTTCTAAATTTCTCCCGATTTGAGGCTTGAACTCTTTGTCCATCAACCGCTGGTAGGTAGATCCGGCGTTCTTGAGGCCTAATGGCATCATCTTATAACAATATGTTCTGCTGTTTGTTCGGAACGCCGTCTTGTCTTGGTATTTTACCGCCATGTGGATCTGATGGTACCCTTTGTATGCGTCTAAGAAACATCTGAACTGAAAGGGTACCTATGCGTCCATTTTAAGATCGATTTCTGGCAAAGGGTAGCAGTCTTTTGGGCAAGCTTTGTTGAGATCCTTAAAATCGATGCACATGCGCCATTGGCCGTTTGCCTTGGGTACCATCACTGGGTTGGCTACCCATGTTTGGTATTGAATTTCGTGGGTTATGCCCGCATTTACCAGCTGTTGGACTTGTTCATCGTAGGCTTTCGCTTGATCTGGCCCCATTCTTCTTCTTTTTTGCACTACCGGGCTAAAGGCTGAATTAACTTTTAATTCATGTTCCGCCTTGCTTCGCGGGACCCCTGTCATGTCCGCCGGAGTTCAAGCGAAGACATCAATGCTCTTGATTAACAATCTCTTGAGTGCCACCCTCGCTTCTTCGGAGATGGTCGGTCCAATGGTTATGCTTTGCTCGGGGAATTCTTTGTTGAGCACCCATTTTTCCACCTCTCCATTTTTATTGGTTTTTGATATCTTTTGTGGCGGTGTCTTTCTTTCTGCCATGTTGCACTCTTTGTTGGCGTGGATCATTGCCATATCTGTTGGTACTCCCAATATTCCATGGGCTGTTGAGGGGTTAGCGTTGAAATCGTCAATTGCTTCTCTTCCCAATATTATGTCATAATGTGAGTGGGGTGTTTCCATCACTAGGAAGTCAACGTCTTCCGTTCGTGAATGAACCCCGTCACTCAGTTCGACCTGGAATGTCAGCTGTCCTAGAGGGTATTCGATACTTTGATTGAAACCCGCAATCGGAGCATTGACTGGCGTTAACTGCTGCCTATCTTTGTCTTCCAGTAGGTCAAAACATTGGCGGTACATGATGTTGGATGTTGCTCCCGCATCGATGAAAAATCGTGATTTTTGGTAGTGACCGAATACAGCTGTGATCACTAAAGGTGCTTTCTTGTTCGCCCCTCCTTTCACTCTTGGGAAAATAACTTGTTCTTCTTTCCAGGCCGCGTATTCTGTTTGCCTACGTTTCTTGGACTGCACGTTGCCTGAAATCATGTTGGCGTGAAGGTCTTTGATTTTCTTCTCTGGCCTTCCGCCATCTCTTGGAAGTGGGCGCCTGTATCTTCCTTTGATACTTTTTACGAGGTGGTCCAGCTTTCCATTTTTGACATACTCTTCAATGGCATCCTTTAGGTTAGAACACTGATTTGTTGTGTGACCATATTGTTCATGGTAATCACAATAGCTTTTCATGTCTGTGTTCGGACCCTGCTTGATTGGTACCGGTTTCTTTAGTTGGATCCCTTCTGTATACATGATGTGTGCTGAGCTTTTTGTCAATGGAGTCCATCTGGATGCGTTTATCTGACCTTTCTGTTTAGCTTTGACAGATTCGTACACCGCGGGCTCCTTTTCATTATTCAGTCTCGACCACACGGAAGATATTCTTTTACCTTGGCGGGCTCTATTGATGTCGTTTCTGGCGTCGTTCTTTGCCAGTTCTTTCCCTAGACTTTTTTCCATTCGCGTGTACCTCTTGGCTGCGGTCATAACATCATCCCATCGCTGTGGCATGCCATTTCTTCCCGTAAGGTTCCGAATGAGGTCGTCACACTTTACGTTTTGGCGAAAGGCTGCCCGCAGCAATTCTTCACTCACGCCGCCGATGTTCAACCCTTATTGGTTAAATCTGGTGATGAAATCTTCCAGTTTCTCATTATCTTTTCTGACGACATTCAGAATGTCCGCTGGGTCGCTGATGTGATGCCGGTGTTGGCTAAATTGTTAGGTGAACTTTTTGGCTAAGTCCTCCCAACTTGTAATCTGTCCATCAGGCAACCTTTCGAACCATGCTCTGGCGGCTCCAACTAGTGTCAGTGTAAAAATGTGGCACCATAACGGCATGGTCCACCCTGACACTAGTCCAGCAGCTGTGAAGGTTTGCAAATGATCATCTGGATCTGAGATGCCATCATACTGGCCGACGGTTGGCGGTATTTTTGGATTTTCTGGCAACTCCGCCTCGGCTATTCTTGCCACGAACTTTCATTTTCCCGCCTACGTTTCTGCCGCGTCTGGGCGGTATTTCACCAGTTTATTGGTGTCTAGACCTATCCAACTTTCTTCATAGTCTGGATCTTCTAGATGCGAGTCTACTTCCAGACGCGACCGATGTGACTTTTCACTCGCCTTGCTATTTTGTTGAGCAAGTGGTGACTTGTTGGTTAGTGCTTTTGTATGAATTGGCGTTGAATGTTCTTCATACTCTTCTTCGTCATCGTTGCTACTAGAGGTTGTGTCGAACAGCGTTCTAGGTTTCACAACAGAAGCCATTTTTTCTTGGACCTTGTCCCTTAGTTTTTGTTGTTCTGCTTCCAACCAAGCCATGATGTCTGGTGGCATGGTTGCCTTGGGACGTGATTTGGTTTTTTCTTTGTCCGTGATGGTAGGGTGAATGGTGGGCGTGTTAACGAAACCTTCACCCGTACCAGTGATGTCCAAAGGTTCTATGTTTCTTTCTTGGTTGGCCTTTGGGTTTTGGCCAACCTCTTTTGGTTTGTTTTTACCACTCATCTGAGTCAAGAATGGAGTGATTGTTTGGTAACTGTTCAAGCTATATGCACGGATGGCGCCAATGAAGAAACACAAATCCACCCCTCAAGGTCTAACACGTTAGTCCGAGGAGTTAAGATAAGTATTCCCCACGATGGGTTATAAAACCTTCTTGGCGCGGATGAGTATATCCTGCAAAACAGAACACCGTGAGCTCGTTACGAGGAATGTGGGGGATTCTCTCGTAACCACCCTCCGGCGTGAGAATCAGTACTTGATAGTATGAAATATATTTATTATGAGAGAGTCTGAGAGAGTATGTCCTACCATTCAGAGGTGCACTGGTATTTATAGCCGGAGGAGAGACAGAGAGGATGGTCAACCACGTTGTCATGTCTTTCCACCAATAATATTCTCCATTCGTGTGATTGTGGAGGTTGGTGGAAGTGGGTAGGCATCATGGCCTTTTGACAAGGAAGTTTCGTACTATTTTGTACTGTCCTTGGTGTGTTTTCCGGTCGCCATTGGCTGGGCGTTTATTCCCATGTAGATTGTACCTTTTTGTCCCATGCTTGAGACCTTGGCGGTACCATTCCCTATGCGCCAGAGAATGTGTATTATTTTTATGAACCACTTTAGCACCATGTGTTATCTTTGGCGCGTGGTAGTTACTATCGTTGTGTGTTCCGCCCAGCGCTCTGGTCGCGCTTGATTTGGGTATTATACTTGTTAAATGGTGGGTTTAATACCCTACCTCTACAGTATGAGTCCCACTTTTCACGTACGGACCTATCCACAAACACTCTTTTACCCAGTTCTACAACTTCAACTGCGTTTAGAAAACCGAAGAACATTTGAACACCTTCGAACACCACTTGTTTACACACGGATCTTCAACCAAACACACTACTTAACACTTTTGAGTCTTTAAACACCCGAACAACACTTTGTTACACAAAAACACACCTTTCAAACACTTAAAAAAGACCAAAATCCAAGGTTGTGACCCAAGAACCTCAACTAGTAGAGTCGAAAGCTCAGACACCAATTGTAGGTCCATTAGACGGGATCAAACAACTATGTTCCTGGATCAATCTCACACCAAGCTAGCAGAAATCACTTGTGTGTAACCGAGATCTCGGATATTGAGTGTTTGGATTATTACCCGAAAAGGAAAGAAACATAGAAAGTAGAGAGAGCTGGTGAGAAAGTATGCATAAGGTTTTTCAAAAGATTTTTGTAGAATGTGCATGCTTCACCTTCTATTATAATCGGCCCAATGGGCTCAACATACATGTCCTCGGGCCCAAACATACAAATAAATGACACCTAAAGCTAAATTACTACATCATTAACAACACTAAATAATACAAAAGACTTCATTACAAAATAGGGCCCAATAATTAACTAGCTTGAGAAAATAATAGATTGTACACAAACTAGGGGTGTTCATGATTCGGTTTTTGCGGTTTTTAGGTCAAACCGTAACCAAACTGTTAGTAATGGTTTTTATTATTCGTAAACCAAAACCGAACCCTTGAACTCTTAAACCGAACCAAACCGAACCGTTAGTAACGGTTTGGTTCCGGTTTGGTTTCACGGTTTGGGTGTGTCGGAATTTTATTCAAAATGTCTAAGCTAATTTATGATATTTTATTGTAAAGTTTTCAATATATTATGAAATTTACCAATTTTATTCTCAGTTAAAAATTTAAAGACTGAACAATGCTTCTTGTGTTTTAGACTTGGGTTTAGCCCACTTTATTTAGTTACTGTTATTAATTATTAACACATATTTATATACACATACTAATACTTAATAGCATAAAATGTAATATGTGTCTAGTAAGATAATTAAATACACATATATATAATATCAAATACTTGGAAATATATATGATTAAATCATAAGGTCTGGTCCAGTTTTATATGGTTGGTTTTCGATACAAACCGTAAACCAAACCGTTCGTAACAGTTTGAAAATTTTCATACCAACCAACCAAAAAAAGAAAACCAACCGTGAAACCAAACCGATAACCAGTTTGGACGGTTTCACGGTTTCGAACCGAACCGTAAACACCCCTAACACAAACTGCAATAAAAGACTCCCATATTTAGGGGTATACTAATCTCATATTTTTTAATAGTTGTTAGTGAAAAACTGTATTATTTATCTAATTATAAATATATATATACATGGAATCGGAAGTGATGGAATTTTTAAAAGTAAACGAATAATAAGAATAAATATGTATTTTAGTTAAATTATATGAATAGAAACAAAGACTCGATTATAAATCCCTACATAGATAAAAATAAAGATGCAAAAGCAAATATGAAATTATTAAATAGAATTTGACCCACTTGAAAATAGTTATTAAGTTTCGGTTATTTCTATTTTGTTTAAAATTGCTAATAATCCAATTTAATGGATTCAATGGTGCATTAAAACTCTTACATTATATAATAAATATTAATTTATAATTTAATAAATATTAAATTATTAGGTTAGGTACACATGTGTAACTCGGGTTGACACAAATAAAGTTGTTCAAACAATACAATATGAAATAAAAAAAATGTTAAACTGACTATATTAATATGTGTTTTACGGTATAATATATTTATATTAGACTATATGAAATATATATATATATATGTTAGAAATTCCTGAATCTCTAAATACTTTTTTTATATACAACATTTGTAGTTGGTAAATTGAATTTTAATAATCTTATATTTTTGTAGTAAGACAATAATAATCTAATCTAAAAAAAATATTGCCATCATCCCATCTTTTGTCTTCTTTTTTCTAAATTTAAAAGTAAAGTTAGAATTGTGTGAGTTGTTATTCTAAATTAATATAAAAAGTAGTATCGGTACAAGATGGATGCGGCATAAGACCCCACCATTGGTTTGCGGGTGAATTATGAATGGAATTGGGTAAATAATATGGCGTTGATATGGAAAAATAGGGTGTTAGGTATATATATATTTTTTATTTTTTTAACAAAAATTTACTCTACTGCTAAACTACACCATTTATCTTATATTAACTCCAAGTCAAATAAAGATAAGCCTCTATCATTATGCCAACTACCCAGGTACGGCAGTGTTAGGTATGGTAGGACCACACCCTCCCCTTATATTAATTGTTTTCTTTTGCCACCGTTGATATAATAATAAACGGTCAAGATCTCAGATACTTGTATTTTCAGTGTCTATAAATACCATTGAAAAACTTAGTTCATTTCATACAATAACAAACATCATAAAATTATCATTTCCTCACATCAATATTTTCTTGTTTTGAAAATGAAGGTTTATAGTTTTCTTTGGGTAATGGTGGTTGTAGTTATGACAAATCTTATGATGCATGTGAACCTTAGTATGGCGGTAGAATGCAACCCTGGAAAACTGTCGTCGTGCCTAACGTTTATAATTGGTGATCGAGCACCACCGTCGAGTTCTCCGTGTTGCCAAGAGCTCAATGCACAAAAGTCGTGCCTTTGTGGCTATGTGAAGGATCCTGCATTCGGAAAATATCTCCAAATGCCAGGCGCTAAAAAAGTTTCACAAGCTTGTAGAGTACCAATCCCAGATCCTAGAACATGTCACTAATTATTAAACTATCCTATCTAATTATAAGTTGATTAATGAATAATCATTATGAAAAACTTTTAATATATGCTGGACTAAGTATAATTTAATTTCTTTTGTTTTCTATGTTTTATTCTTTCTTATGGGACCGGATATCCGTTGATATAACTAGTTAGGATTACTTGTGTGTTGCATGGGGCTAAATTTGTATATATGTTTAACCTGTAATAAAGTAAAATAAAACTCTACGCGACGGCAGAATGCGAACTTGTTCAGTATCGGTCACAATATAGGAATTAAACAAAAAAAAAATCTTCACACAAAAACACAACAAATTAGCATACTTATAAAAAATCGAGCGTTGAGGCGCTGAAGTGGAGCAAATTTTGTTGGTATCGAACGGTAAGTCGATAACCAAAAAACCCCGCACATTACAGCATCGATGCAAATTTGGTTGATATCGGGTCACGCCACCTTATTAAAATAATTATATAAATCCGCAACACCCACATACAACAAATTAGCATATTTAAAAAAATGTGTGTTGCAGCGGCAAACCAATAAGAATTAGACGGTATATTTAAAATTTAAGGGGAAAAAAATACTAAATATCAATATAATAACATAAAAAATGAGGTGTCAACACATGGCTTAGCTACGTGGATCAATCAAAGGCCATGTTGCGTCAAATCATATGTTTTAAATATGTTTCAATCAATATATAATTAAAATTTAAGGGGAAAAAATACTAAATTTTTTTATTTTAATGTATACAGTAGGGGTTTGACTAAACGTACCCCCTCCTCTATTTGTCATACCCCTCCCCTAAACTGTCATTTTATTTAAAAGTTTTATTTGACATATTGCTCCCTCTGTAATATATTATTGCATTTTATGGTATTCATTAAAAATATTAAATTAAAAACTATAAAGTTTTTTATATTATTTTTTTATCTCCTCTGAACTTTCATTTACTTTTAAGAAGTTTATTTTACATATTACCTTCATGTAACATTGATTATAATTTTTGGTATCTTCTTAAAATATTAAATTAAAAACTATAGAGTTTTTTATTTTTATTTTTTGTGTTTATTATCCTTGATCATAATAATATTTATTATTATCATTATTGATGCATTATTATATTTATAAAATAATATATATATATATATATATATATATATATTCTCGTTGATACTATTAAAATTTGAAAAAGATATAAATATTTACAATATTAATACTACAAAAAATAAGTTATTAATGATAGCTTAATAGTTTTTTAATTTGATATATTTAGTGGAAACTATTAAGTGAAAAAAAATGTTGTACGGACTAACATGCATATAAATATTGTTAAGAACTAATAGCAATTGATCTAATAAGTTCATGAATGGTGTACATGTACATTAAGTAAAAATGGTACAGAGAGGGGTATGTTTAGCAACACTAAATACAAAATATATACAAGAATTATGGACTTAAAACTTGACCTCAAAGTTGAATGAGGATGTTTAGTTTTTTGGATTTTTAAAGAGACAAAATTTATGTTCGAGCTCGACTTAGACAAAGCTCGAACCACCTCTCAACTCACATGTACCTTATATTTTTATGTTTGGATTTTTGTTGCTATTTGTAGTTTAAATAGGAAATACGTTGGTGGATTTAAAAAGTAATTTGTCATTTTAACTTGTTTTGGTTAATTTAGGTGAAACATAAAAGCAAAATCGAGTGCATATAAAGTTTGTATAAGTTTAGCTTGGTTAATTTTCTTTTTTAATTGGTTTCTTATATTAGTTTGTGTTCGTTTTCCCCTTTAGTTTCGTGGAAACCTAGGTTTCGAGTTTCTTACTTGAAGTTTTTCGTTTTGGATTAATATATATTTGGTCTTTAAAAAAATCATTTTAACTTATTTTATATGTAAACATGCTATTTTAAAACGGGTTATTAATAAGGGGAAAGTGGATATGAGACCATTAGGCATCTAACCTTAGGTGTGAAATAAATCAAAACTATGTCGTTTTGGTTAAATCGTACTAAAAATAATCCAAATCGTTTTAATTCTTCATATCTTAACTTAAAATCTTTGAATGATTAAATTATGGGAAAGATCTTGGTTGGTTTCTTTGGAAGAGAGGAACTTTCCCATTGCTTCAATTAACATATTTAATAAAAGTTTGGTTTGAATTCCCTTTAGGTTTGTTCATTTGAGGCCTTTGTAATATTTTCACATTTTCTCCATCTGTTTTCCTTTCTTTAAGGGACATATACTTGCTACATGACTTTTGGTATGAAATCTAAAACATGACCTAAGCACGTTCAGATCAGTTTTGATGGACTGACTTGCTTCACCTGAGTTAACTTCTGAGGATGATGAGGCATGTACTATGTTGGGATGCTTAACATAAGGAGGTACTAACGGGTTTAGACTATTTTAAAGCACAATAAAACCCAAGTTCGACTCCTTTGACAAAGAACCTGCCTCGTCATCCATCATACTTCCTTTCACAAACTTAATTGGTGTGAAAGTATTGAACTTTGTCTGAACCTTATTCTGAGTAGCAGGTAACTTCACCTGATTTGTTTCAGTGAAGTTATTTAACTTCTTCTAGTAAGTTCGCCTAATCATGACGACTAACTAGGTAAGTTCGTTGTACTCGATGCGATGTTTGACTTTTAATCAGCTGCTGACTCGGGATAAGAATAGAGCTGATGTTCGTTGAACTCGTCAATGGGTTTATTTATTTATATATCTATTATTATAAGGACGAGGGACTTCAATGAAACCGAGTCCCTTTTTTGTCTTTTGAAGACCTTAAGGAGCTCAACACATGATCCAAGACAATAGAAGAGTTTCTAAACTGTTCAAGTTTCCTATTCAACTCAACTACCTTCACTTGAAAGTCACCTAATTCTTTATCATTCGATGAGATAATTTTAGTCTTTTATTCCACCACTTCATATCTATTACTTGGACTTTTTCACCTAGAGTTGTTTTCAGTCCTCTTATGTCTCTTTTATAGCGTTTAATTGTTTTGACATATTTACTCTCTTTCTCTTTTATGTAGTGGTTATCTTTTTTTAGCTCGTTTACCTCTTTTCTTAATTAATTTTTCTTATTAGTAAGTTGATTCATTTGTTCAGTTAAACTTAGACACCTTAAACAAGACTCATCAGTACTTACCTCGGAAGCAGGTCACTTAGTTCTGCCATGTAAGCTTGATCATCCTTGTCAAAATCCAGCTTTACCCATGCTTGTTTGTCAACTTCTTCAACTTTTAAGTTTCATTTATACCCCACCCCCATTTTGTTGAGATACCATAGCTTTCACCTCACTTCTTCCTCTGACTCATTCACGGGTTGGCTTGAATTTATGTCAACCGTTTCACTTGTGCATTCACGAGAAAAATGCCCGTTCCTTTGACAATCGTAGCATCGAACCTTAGATTTGTCAAACCTGGATTTTAACCCACGAACCTTCTTCCATTTTACTTCATAAACCTCTTCACTCTTCTCACTATCATTGCCATTTTCCAATATAGATCCATCTCTTCCAAGTCATCAGCATCAATCTGATCATAGTCTTCATCTAAAGTTGTTGCATCTACGATCTTCCCTTTAATGTAGTTCTCATATGAGCTATGAAAGATGCATACAAGGCAAATTGTTCAGCCAACTTAACACTCATTGGCATGGATGAGTAGCTTACATTAGGTGGACTACCCGTTGAGCTACTAGAACTTGATTGACTCTTAGTTGGAGTAGCCCCACCATCCCCAAAACAGATTTCCCCGTCTGAATTCATTACTACTTGTGGACTTCCACTTTCAACTCCAGTACTACCTGTGTAGTACGCTGCAGATCCCGAGGTTGAACTTGAAGACACTTTGGCCCCATACATTGACGGATCCTGAACCTGATCATTATCTATTCCTATTCTTTTCATGTCCATCTCATACCCTCTTAGTCTATTAACTACTTCTTCCAATTCACATGTCTCAAAATATTTGCCATCTCTGATAATCATAGTATACATCTCCCACTTGGGTGGAACTGCATCTAGAAGTTTTTTTAACTATCTATATGTCTTCCAACTTGATGTCAAAATTGTTGAGTTCAGTCATGAAATGGTAGTAACGAATGATAATGTCATTTAATGATTCATTTTTCATGTACTTGAAAACTGAGAACTGAGTCTTGAGCAACCTAGTTTTGGAATTTCTATTGGAAATGTTTTCCTCGTATATATTCTCCAATGCTTCCCACATATCTCTTGCCGTTTTTTTTTCTTTAGACGTATGGAGAATTTCTTGAGGCAAAGCCATAGTTATTATGGCTAAGGCTTTGTTTCAACTCCGTACATTTTCTTCTCTTCTTCTTCCATCTTGTTATATTTCTTTACTTGTTATCTGCCCTCAAAAGTTGTAGTGGGTGGTATGTAACCATCTTTAATACACACCCACATTTTGGCGCCTTGCCATTTGATTTATTGTTTGAACCTATCTTTCCATTGAACAAAATCAGTTCATCTAAGTAACTTAGGTGCTTTGGTAGCAAAACCTGATTCAATTTCCATTTTAACCAGTTCAATCAATCAATCAATCATACCTAGTGAAGTCCCACCAATAGGGGGGTCTGGGGAGGGTGGGATGTAGGTACACCATACCTCTATTGAAAGGGATAAAGAGGTGGCTTCCAGAGAGACCATCAGCTCTAAAAAACATATGTATGAGGGGATAAAAGAGAAATTAAAGTTCAACAGTAATATAATTAATAATAGCACTTAGTAAAAATAATATATATATATATATATGAAAAGAAAATACCATAATGGTGTGTGACAAAAATAAGGTAAATAGAAGCCTCTAAGGTATTCCTATCTCCCTAAAAATTCTTAACTTTAATTCTACGTCTCCAATAATTCATATCCTCAACCATGTCCTCAGAGAGGTTTAGGTCTATCAAATCATGCCTAATCATCTCATCCCAAGTCAATTTAGGTCGTAATCTACCCCTCCTCCCCTCGATAGTAATGTTTTCTACGGATCTAACAGGATTCGTCGTATGTTTTCTCTTCACATGTCCAAACCATCTCAATCTTCACTCTATTATCTTGTTTGATATGTTAGATACCCTTAATCTCTCACAAAACACAATGTTTCTTATTCGGTCTAACCTTGTGTGCCCACACATCCAGCGTAGCATTCTCATATCTGCTACCTCCATCTTCCGCACTTGTGCCTTCTTGATGGCCCAACAATTTATTCCATATAGCATTGCAGGTCTAATTGCAACCCTACAAAATTTTCCCTTTAGTTGAGTTGGGAATCTCTTGTCACACAATATACATGTGGTTGTTTTCCATCTACACCATCCTACCTGAACTTGATGGGTCACATCACCGTCTAGTTCCCATCGCTCTGAAAAAATGATCCTAGATATTTGAACTTCGTTACATGTGCAACCACTTACCCTTCGATGGTGATCTGGGCATCCTCATTGTCATTTACCCCACCAAAAGCACAATGGAGGTACACTGTCTTAGAGCGACTAATCCTTAAATATTTTGTCTCTAAGGTTGTTCGCCACTCCTCTAGCCTCATGTTTAAATCTTGGTTTCTCTCAGCAACTAACACAATAGCGTTTGCAAACATCATGCACCACGGGAGCATCCCCTAGATCGACTTTGACAACTTATTCAAGACTACCGCAAAAAGAAACGGACTCAACACTGACCCCTGGTGAAGGCCTACCTCCACGGGGAAGAAAACCAGTATCCCCACGGGCGCACAGACACTTGTTGCACTCATGGTATACATATCCGTAATTATCTCTATATATTTCCTCGAGACTCCTCTACTCTCCAGACACTCCCAAAGCCCTTGTCGTGGAACACTGTCGTAGGCCTTTTCTAGATTAATAAACACCATATGCAGGTCACGTTTCTTCTCCTTATACTTTTCCATCAATCTTCTTATAAGGTGTATTGCCTCTGTGGTGGAACGCCCCGGCATAAAGCCAAATTGGTTCATCGTAACCTGAGTTTCTCGTTTAAGTCTAACCTCAATCACTTTTTCCCATAGCTTTCCTAGTATGGCTTAGTAGTTTGATTCCTCTGTAGTTACCACAACATTAGGCATCTCCTTTGTTATTATAGATAGGAACTACAATGCTACTCCTCCACTGGTCTGGCATCTTACCATATTTGAGGATAATATTGAACAAAGTAGTTAACCACATGACTTATTCCTCTCCCAAACGCTTCCACACCTCGATGGGTATGTTGTATGGGCCAACCACCTTAGCCCTTCCCATCCTCCAATGTGTAGTCTGCACCTCTTCCCGTGTGATCCGTCGGCAGTAGTAGTTATTCAGTTGTTGTCGTTGGAAGGTTGTGTTGTCATATTATTCTTGGTAGGCTCTACCATTGTTAAAAAGATTATCATAGCTTGATGTCTTGCTCCTTGACTAGCACATGCCCATCTGTATCCTATATGAACTTCACAGGCCTTAGATCTTGCCTTTTACGCTCAGTGGCTTTGGCAATCTTAACATAGCATGTTCCCATTCTTTTGTTTCTAAACGTTCATACATCCGTTTATAGGCCGTGTTCTTTGCTTCCGCCACTGCCTTCTTCGCCTCTCTCTTGGCCGTTTTGTAAGTCTCTCTCAATTCCACTCGCTCCTCCTCAGTAGTGCACCTCATAAGCTCCCTAAAACATCTTTGTTTGTTCCTTATATTGTCTTGTACGGCCTCATTCCACCACCAAGACTCCTTATGCCACCTGCTTTTCCTGTTGTGACCCCGAGAGTCTCATTTGCTACATGAATGATCTTTGTCGCCATAGCTTCCCATATATGAGTTGAGTCCCCATTTAGTCGAGCCCGTGTCTGCAGCATGAGCTTATCCTTAAACCACGAAAGATTTCTGTCCTTCAAATTTACCCATCGAATTCTAGGTGTACATTTCCTCTCTCGAACAGTCAGCTTATTTTTGAAGCGTATATCTGCCACCGGCAGTCGATGTTGAGCCACAACCGTCTCCCCAGGTTTTGTTGTCCTTCCACCAACGTCGGTCTCCTTGCCTCATCAAAAGGTAGTCAATTTGCGTGTCGCGTCCGCCACTGCTAAAAGTGCTCAAATGTGAATCCTTTTTCTTAAAATATGAATTTATAATACCTTGGTCATGGGCCACCACAAACTCTAGAAGATCTGTTCCGGTCTCATTCCTATTACCAAAACTGAATCCCCATATACGGCTTTAAAACCGTCGTTAACCTTACCAATGTGTCCATTAAAATCACCTCCTATACAAATCCTCTCACCCCTAGGTATGCCCCTTACCACTGTGTCTAGGCAATCCCACAATTCTGTCTTTTCTTGATCCCCTAAGCCTACATGAGGCGCGTAGGCGCAGACTACTGCCACTAGGGGTGTGCAGATTCGGGTCTGACCCGGAAAAGGATTTAACCGACCCGACCCGACCCTAATCTATTGTAGAGAATGTATGTCTTGGATTTTATCACATTCGGTTCTCGGGTCGATTTATCTGAAAAACCTTCAAGGACCGATACCCGATATATAGGAGAGAAATTTCTTCTAATACGGGCAATAACTTCGTTGTCTTCCTTTAATTTGACCCCACAAGTTATTGTTGGTAGAACCAGAGTGAAAACATAGTTGGGTTAAGAACCATATTCTCCGACGCCGGCGCCACCCGAGTTTCGTGATTACAGTTAGACAACATGTGAGAAGTAAGCTGAGAAGATAACTTAGTGGCTAATATCAGGAGTTGGGCCTTTTGATAACACGACCCAAATTTTTGTTTTAGTCAAATAAAATTAAAAAACCCAACAAAAGTCTACATTTTACACGATAAATAATTTATTTCTTTATTAGTTTATTAACTTAATAATTATTTTTATGAATTTCATATTATTTTATAATCTAATTTATTTTTTATTTAGTTTAATTCACTTTTATTAGTTTCTTAATTTTAGTAAGCTTGTTGGGCTTTTTTATACTTTAGTAACATTTTATTAATCTATTAGATAAACATTTTTCTAACATATTATTATGACGTATAAATTATTATCTAAATTAATATTAAAAGAAGTTGACATTCATTCTTGAAAATGTAGTACGTCGACTAATAGGCGAAACACAATTATGATTTATGAATGTAAATCAAGTTTTATTTGGACCCTCCACTTAAAGCTTTCTAGTTTCGTCACACACAAACATTCAGATTTATTATCAACTAATATTAAGTCAATCTTTAATAAGTTTAATGATCTTTCCTTCATGAGACTTGCTAGTGTTCTTGATCTTAATAGCACTTTGGACTTGCTTGCAGGTTCATATAGAAAGTTAAAATACAATGCTTGAAAACTAAAACTATATTTATTAACCATTTAGCAACATGCTCCAAAAAGAAAAGAATCATATATGCAATGTATAAGCTACATTTGCTATTGCTAATCAAGAAGGTCAGATATCAAAACTGATAAAACTGTTTAAAGTGAAACCAATTAAATAGCACTGTCTGTCATCTTTAGTTGTTAATTATTATATTGATGTTAACTTTATAAACAATTATTATTTATTTGAAGTTTAAGACTGATATAAAATGAAAGCCAAACATAAACTAAAGTTATTTTCATGAGGGCAACATGTATCTATAGATGAAGAGCTTATTAACTATTTGTGTCAAGAATGACTCATTCTATTTCCATTTTCCAGTTAATAAAACTGAAGATCACAACACAATTATCTCAGAGAAATTTAGGACAACTTTTATGTTAAATATTAGTTGCCTCATCCAGAATCAAAATATGATGGTCAACATGTGAATACCTCGATTGAAAAATCTAAACATATCACATTGATGTGGTTAGCAAGCTAGACTTATTATCACATGACACAGGTAATACCACCTGATCATTTCATAGAGCATAAACTATTGTCCATGTGATATGTATTTAATGGAAAATTAAGACACTTGCTTCAATAGTTGTCGGGTTGCCGCTTGCCAATACGTGTGGCATAAACACACAAGTATTCACATATGCAATTACTTTCCTGTAAACTGGACTGAACTTTTTGGAAACAATAAATAGTTTACAGTCCAACTACTAGAATTGTTTTTAAAAATCCCGACTAGCCGCCGATTCATTATCAATTAATTCCATTTTATTCCAATTAATCGTTAGTTCCACCTCATCGCCCGACTAGAGATACTACAACACCGATAGAGACCATTCAAATAGGTACTGTAAATTGGTAACTGGGCTCAAGCAGTATATTTTTCCCCAGGTCTCCTACATCTAATCATCAATAAGGATGAAAATGCTAATCGGCCACAATTAAATTTGCATTGAATTGAGCCCCTGCTAACAAATGCAAACAAGAAAGACACCTAAATCACAAATTCATATATTTATGTTCCTCAATTTAATCAGTTTTAACGAAAACCACAAACATTGTTTATGCAATCACGATGGAAGATTACCTTTAAAAGAGTGGAGAATATGAAGATTGGGTGTTAAATTGCGCTCACCCCTAATTGTAGACGTGTTTGTGTGTGGATCGGTTAATTGGTCTACCATGCATACCTGGTAACCGAGACCGACTCATCGGTTAACCGATCTGTCAGATTAGGGCTTGTCATCGATCTTCAATTACAGGATCTTCGGGTATCGGTCTCGGGTCGGGTCATACGTGGGTCGGGTATTCTCAAATGCTTACCCCTAACTGCCACTACTTCCTCTCCTAGTACTAATCTCAACACCATAATCCTGTCATTATGTCTTATCACCTCCACCACGTTAGTGTGTAGTTCATTAGCCACTAGAAACCCCATTCCATTCGTAGCTCCATCAGACCCCGAGTACCATAACTTATACCCATTACACTCAGCCCCTCTATGCCATTTCCACTTAGTCTCCTGGAGGCATGCTATTTGAACCATAAGTCTTTTAAGCATATCTACCAATTCTAGCAACTTACTATTTAGTGTTCCTACATTCCAAGAAGCCAAACGCAATATATGCTCCCTATATTTTAACCAATTCATATATATTAATTTAAGTCATTTTCTTGTCATAGAGATTTTCGACAAATTATCAGGATAATCGTCAGGATCACGCTAGGGATAAAATGACCCTTAAAAATTGTTCCTAAAAAATGTTACATTTGTTAACCACGAATTCACAGCTGTCACATTTTTTCCACTTAATCATGATTTTAATTTTTTATGGATGAGGTAAAATGATAAGACTGGGTGCAACTTCCAAGACATGCTATCCGCCATTCTTTTAATCCCGATAAAAACCCCTATAATTACTCATGACTTGCTTTTAATTTTCGCATCTCTTCTGATTCCAGGTAATCTTCCTCTCTCTATCCTTTCTAGGGATTCTTTCTTTCTTCTTCGATTATGGCTAGAAAAAGATCCAAAACTTCCGCTTCTAGAAGCGAAAACACCCAGCCCAACTTCAAATGTCAGCGAATCCTCGTTGATCCTGACTTTGAACTCTGCGATTTCTTCGATCTTGACTTGTCGTATCTTCAATCCGGTGACGCTTTTCCTGCCGGAGCCAAATTCCTGCCTTATGAAAAGACCATCCGCTCCGATTGCATATCCAAACAAAACGGGGCTTCCTGGCATACCATTCACCCTCGGCTTAACTTACCTTTTCCAGATTCTATTGCTCGTTTTTTCAAGATCATCGGTATTAGCTATATCCAGGCTATGCCAATGTTATGGAGGATCCTCTTCATGCTCAACAAGATCATTACGAACCACAACATTGACCTGTATATTTCTAACCTAGCCACCATTTACAACTTCAGATCTCACGGATCAAGTCAATTCATTCTTCAAGTGATGTCCGCTCAAGTCCCCTTAATTGTGAATACAAAAAAAATGATGGGCAATGGTATATGAGGTTGTTTTTTTGCCCAAATGGATTCTATCCCCGGCGGAAAATAACTTCCTTACCGATGGGTTAAGAAGGGTAGGAAATATATTTAGGATTTAAAGGAATAAAGAATATAACTGATAGTTATCTTGTTTTTTATTTGTGATTTTCAGTGATGTTTACCGATCTAGTGACTCCCACATCCGTTGCCTTGAAGAGGATTCCAGAGATTCCGAAGATCCTCGAACAAGAGTGTTCTTTCCAACTTGAAGTTTTGCTTTCTTCAAATACCGAGCATTCCGCAACTGTGAATATGTCAGGTAAGACAGTTGTCCCTATCTGCTTTAGAAATCTTCTTAATTTGGGATCATGATTCATGTTGCAATATGTCAAGGAATAAGACTCGATAACCTCTAGAGCATCATTATGAAAAAGTAATCTGCCATTGTCGAAATCTCCGAGCCACTTCTTCCAACTTCCCGAACCAGGGCATCTACTTCACAGAAGAGGAAGGCCAGCGAAGCTTTCGAACATGCTATTGAGTCACTTAACTTCGAGAATGTCGAGTCGCTTCTTTTCCAGGTAAGGATCCGACAATATTTTTCACAAAAGTAGCAATCGTTGTATTATTATACCTTTCTAACGCAAGGTCTCCATCAGTTAACCAAGATCCATCAAGTCGCTCTTCAGGAGATTGAGGGACAGGGGGAGAAGACAGCTGGGATGTCCCGTCTTGCATATGCTAGAATCGCTGATATTAAGAACCAGTTCCGGGAGCTCGATCAGTTGAAGGAGGATCATGATAGGCTCAAAGCTTTGGTTTCCACTAACATGGAGAATTCCAAGAAGAATCTCCAATTGAATGTTTCTCTTTCTATCTGCCGGGAAAAGATCAACCTGATGAAGCAAACCCTTAATCTCGCGTTTGACAAAGCTTCTTGGGATCTCGCAAGTTTAGAGGCTAGAGAGGTGGAGCTAAGTGAAGAAACGGGTCAGGCTCCTGCGAAGGATCAGGTCAAGGTAAAGAAAGGAGCTGGAAGCGAAGTGCAGCGGAAGCTGCTGAGGATCCCGAGGTGGGGGGCGATGAAGGATGACAAAGCAAGGCCTTAGCCCTCATTGTTTTACAGCTTTTGTTGGTTTGTTCGATATGGTTGTAAAACAATTTACTTTTATGTCCTGTGGTGCTGCTTGAAACAATTTACTTTTTATGTCGTTTAAAACATGTTGGTGCATGTTTTGTAACAGATGATCTTTAGTGTTTGTTGGAATTGAGAGCAACGGTCAAGGGGGAGTCTGTTGGTGCATTTTGTGATCGTCGCTATGCAATTCCGACCAGCTGGGGCGAAGTTGTGGAGGGAGCCAACTTCGTCATAGGTGAAGTTAGGACAACTTTACCTATTGGTGAAGTTAGGACAACTTCGCCATAGGTGAAGTTAGAACAACTTCACCTTGAGGCCCACGCCCAAGCCCACGAAGATATTTATCTATATATATGTGTGTCATGTTTAGGGTTTAGTAGTCGAACCAAAAAAAAAGAGAGCAAGTGCAGTAAAGTTGTCTAGAGAAAAAACAGATAGGGAGAGTCTTGTGGGCAGACCCGAGGTAGAGCTCATCTCGGGTCGGCCGTAATATGTTTTCTCTTTCGGTATGTCATGTGTTTTTAGGTCAGAGTTGCAACCTGTATAAAGCTTAATCCCCTTAGATAAGTAAATATTAGGAAATATGCTATTAGTCCAAAACCTCATTAAATATATCCTAAACTTTAGATTCTATCCCAACAAAGCTTATAGCCTATCTTAGCTAATATTCACGTTATTATTAAACATAGAATTAAAAGTCACTGCTTATTCTCATTCTTAAAATCGCAATATCTCCAGATTCCCCTTTTAAGAGGTAACCGATTTACACCATTACCCTTATCACAACCTTCAACAGAAGCTACCTCAGGTATTGAACCAACTACATCAACATCAGCTTTTTGATAAGCATTAAGGCCATAACTAGAAGCCCCCTCAAAACTCTTGTTTTGATCAAAATCCCCACTTTAATACATGTTACCACCAAAATTACTCCTGCATCCGGTCGTGTTATTCCTATTTTGAAACTGATTAGACCTTCGTCATACATTAAAGTTAGTAACCCCCACCCCCTCTATCATTCTTCTAATCCAATTAGCACTCCCATTACCCACCCCAACATTCCTAACAAGGTCATTTATTCTTCCTTATAGTTTACAAACACACCATCATCAGCCAAAATAACTAAATTCTTCTTCACATTTTCAACAGCAACAACATCATCAAGCATCTTAGCTTTATCCCTAATGTCCTCTTCAAATAAAGGTTTGGGCACATAAGAATGAAAATCATGCCCAAATACTTTACAGTGTGAATGACTCAAAAGGTTTTAACTAATATTCAACTGAAACCAACACCACTTTCCCAACTTCCTCACAACCAAAAGGATATTTAGTCTTAACTTTCTTTGGAAGTTTACACTAAGCATTAATCTCAACAACCTCCTTAAGCATATCGCCTGAGTTTTACGAGCAGTTGCATCAATAGAAAACACTTTATCCACCTAGTCTTCTTTCTAGCCCTAGAATCAATATTAGTGCTAGTGCTAAATACAACTTTGTTGATATCCATGGCATACAGAACTAGAAATAGTCTTTAATTTCTCAATGAATGGTAACTCCTTCATAGTAAACAAGTATTTATCAATCTCCTTAGCCATAGCATTAAATAGTTTCTTGTTAGAAGCTTTTTGTATCTTGCCTCTATTAGCAACAACCCCCGCATCCTCGCATCCTTACTCGTCACCTTTCTCTTCTTATACCCTACCATATTTCCAACCCCAAATTTAGGCAAAGCATTCAAAACCACATTACTCTCCTTAATCACAAGCCCTAAATATAATAGAAAATAGGTAACCTTAAAAGCTGTAAAATTATTCACATACTCATTCATGCTCTCATCCATACGATTTTTGAGAAACTATAAATATGTTTTTAGGTCATAGTTGCAACCTCTATAAAGCTTAATCCCCTAAAATAAGAAAACATAATATTAGGCCAAAACCTCGTTAAATGTATCCTAAACTTTAGCTTCTATCCCGCAAAGCTAATAGTCTATCTCAGCTAATATTCATGTTATTATTTATTATAGAATTTAGAATTAGAAGTCACTGGCTTATTCTCATTCTTAAAATCGCAAAATCTCCATTTTTTTTAAGAGTTAACCCATTTACACCATTACACATATCACAACCTTCAACGGAAGCCCCCTTAGAGATAGTACCAGCCGCACCAATATATATATCAGCCTTTTGATAAGCATTAAGGCCATAACAAGAAGCCCCCTCAGCCTCTTGTTTTGATTAGAATCCCCACTTTGATACATGTTACCACCGAAATTATTCCTACCTCTGCCTTTATAAATCCTATTTTAAAACTAACTAAACCTTCATCTTACATTAGTGTTATGGCACCCCCCAATATATATATATATATATATATATATATATATATATATATATATAGGATTGATTTCTTTTGAGAACTGCTTTGAGTTTTAAGAACTCGAAAGAACTCAACGTAACAATTTTTTTTTTGAATTTTTTTACACATGTGTAATACGTAAGTGTAAGTGATGTACAAAAAATTACGGTATTTTTTTACACACCGAATCGACTTATTACACATGTGTAACTAACAGTTAAACTTGTGTAATCATCAAAAATACTTACTCTCTCTCCTGCTTCATTTTTTAATTACATTTAATCTCAGCCACATATTTCATGTCATTTAATTAAATGTGTGGTCCAAATTTGAGTTCTTAAAGTTCTTACAACTCAACATGGTTCTCAAAATATCTCCCCGCTATATATATATATATATATATATATATATATATATATATATATATATAATGCCATTAGCATTCTCATTACCCATCCCAACAGTCCTAACTTACCTATTATTCTTCCCCAAGGTAACAAACTAATTAGCATAAGCCAAAATAACTGAATTTCTCTTTACTTTCTTACTAGTAACAGCATCATCAAGCTTATTAGCTTTATTGCTAACCTCTTCAAATAAAAGTCTGGATACACAAGAAGTAAAATCTTACCCAAATAACTCAAAAGGTTTTAACTAATATTCAACTTAAACCAACACCACTTCCCAAACTTCCTCATAACCAAAAGGATAAGCATTAAGGTCATAACTAGAAGCCCCTTCAGCACTCTTGTTTTGATTAGAATCCCCACTTTGATACATGTTAACACCAAAATTATTCATACCTCTGCCCTCATAAATCCTATTTTAAAACTAATTAAACCTTCATCTTACATTAGTGTTAGCACCCCCCCCCCCCCCCACACAAAATAAATAATAAAAAAAATATCTATTTCCATTAGCATTCTCATTACCCACCCCAACAGTACTAACTGGCCTATTATTCTTCCCCACGGTAACAAACTAATCGGCATCAAAATAACTGAATTTCTCTTCACTTTCTCACTAGCAACAACATCATCAAGCTTATTAAATTTATCCCTAACCTCTTCAAATAAAATTCTAGACACACAAGAAGTAAAATCTTACCCAAATACGGTTTTAACTAATATTCAACTGAAACCAACACCACTTCCCCCACTTCCTCATAACCAAAAGGATATTCAGTCTTCTTTTTCTTTGGAAGTTTACACTAAGCATTAATCTCAAAACCCTCCTTAAGCATATTGCATGAGTTTTACGAGCAGTTGCATCAAAAGAAGACACGTTATCCACCTAAGTCTTCTGTCCAGCCCCATAATCAATATTAGTGTTAAATACAACCTTGTTGCTGATATTTTGTTTTTCAATGAATGGTAACTTATTCTTAGTAACCAAGTATTTACCATCTCCTTAGCTTTAGCATTAAATTGTTTCTTATTAGAAGCTTTTTTTTATCTTGCCTCTATCAGCAACAACCCTGCATACTTACTAGTCACATTCTCTTATACCCTACCATATCTCCATGTCCACCCCCCAAAGTAGGCAAAGCATTCAAAACCACATTACTCTCCTGATAGTATAATACAATATATATATATAGGTGTTACATTCTTCCCAAAGTAGGCAAAGCATTCAAAACCACATTTCCTCTTATGTTGGGTTGAACTTCGAAATCCTGCAAGATATGTCAAGATAATAATTGATATGATTAGGTGATCCTGAGGATCCTGGGAAAAATCCCAACTAACACATAAGAAAGACATGGTTAAAAAAATAATAATAAATCTCTCTTTTCTTTTTTGAAAGACCAACTAAAGGATAATATTAGCAAAAAGAACACAACATAAGAGGAAATAAGGGGAATGTTAACGTACAAATGAAATTATCGTGCTAAACGTGAGAATCAAGTTATGTATACAAGTAGAATAATTATCATAGAGTAATTATATAATTAGTTATGTAATTACTCTATGATAATTACTCTAGTTGTATACATGATTACTCTACTTGATTCTCACGTTTAACACGTTAATTTCATTTGTATGGATCCAAACCCGAGGAAATAAAAACAAAACATAGATAAAAAACGAAACATCAAAACATACTCTTCTCAAGTCACCGACGCGAATCTCGGTATATTTCAAATCCATAAGAAACCAAGCACTTTTACTCTATTCACCAAGTCGATCAAAGAAGGCGGTTTTTTTTTCAAACACCAATTCATTCGTGGGTTGGGCTCTTTTAATAAAGTACCGTTATTATTAAAAAAAAATAAGCGTATTATATAAAAAGGCTCCCGCTAATGAACCCCTAAACCCCAACGGCCATCAAACAAACCCTGCTTTCCAACTACGCATTTAATTAAGACAGAATTACAAAAATTGTCCTTTATGTTTGTATCAAATTTCAGTGGTTGTCCTTTATCTTTCAAAGTAACATAATTTATACTTTATGTTTTCAAATGTTACACCATTTGTCCTTTAGCCCTAACACAGTTAATTTTTCTCGTTAAGTCAGGTCATGTGCTTCTCACATGAGGGCAAATTTGTCAATTTACCAATTCATTTAAAATAACATTTTAATAATTAACACAAAAGACTACATATATAATTTAAACTCTCTCTTAATTATCCACCAGTACCACCACAACCTACCACCGTCACCACACACCACCATCCAACCACCACCACTTGAAACCACCACACCACCACATGTCACCACCAACCCTAACCTTATCATCGTCTTATGAGAATGTACAAATTGCTTGAAATGTATTCTCAATATGCAACGTCAGAAAAGAAAAGAATCAGGTGACAATTTAGGGTTTCTAACCCAATAAATTACTCCGAAAATTACAAATCAAAAATTGAACCAATGAAGCAAGCTTATCCGAAAATTACAACACAATTTAAACTGCGAGGTATTAAAATTTTATTTATCTCGCGTAAGGTTTTAATTAATTAAAAGTTAAAACTATGAGTTTTTGAAGGAATCAATTAAATGAGACTTTAATTTATTTAAAACTCACATATAAAATAAAAGAGTTTATTAATAGATAAAATGGTTCGTGATAAAATCACACTTATTAAATTTAGGGTACTAAAACAAAACTTCATAAGATAGATGCTATGGCTTTACTTAAACCGGTAAAATTCAAAACAAAATTATGTGTGTCATTATGCCGTCGTAGTGTTAGGACATTTGATTTGATACAAAACGAACCCTTAGGTATGTGTGCTTCAGCCATCCATTTAGAGCATATCTTTTAGCAGTTTGACCCAATCCCGGAATGATAGACCAACTATATTTAATCGTCTTTCAATGCACTATTAGATGTCTTAAGCATTCCGGATATGAGTTGCGTAACCGACAGCTTTCCGACATCAGTTCCCCTATATGACATCTATCTTGGATGCTATACAATCTAAAAGTTATTTCCAAATAAAACAATATACCTTTATCGGCACCCGTTTATGAAACAAGCTTACTTTAAAGCTTGGCTCGATCGAGCTTTTTCACTAACGATCTTGAGTAGCTCGCGCGAGCAGCTCGGCTCATTTGCACTCCTATCGGTGATTAGAACGTGTCCACATGTGCTTCAAAAGTTTCCCTTCCATCTTTTACCTCATTCATAGGTAGAAATAAGAATTAAAATAGTCACTTTACAGTGTGAACGACTCAAAGTTTAAACCTCCACCACTTTCCCAACTTCCACACAACCAAAAGGAAATTCTGTCTTAACTTTCTCTATTAATCTCAACTTACACTCTTGCAAAACTCCCTTACCATTGTGCTTACTACATCTATCAATAGTCATTTTGTCAAATATAAATATGCAACTTACAATCCTACAAATAGTGCAAGTGTTCCACAAAATGGTAGACCAACATAAACACCCATAAAAGAACAGTGCAAGTTCTCCTTTTTCCAAGCATATATCAACTCCCCTTTTCTTGAGATAAAGAGGACAAATTACTAACCAACCATGGACCAGCAAGCACATCATTATTCATTCCTATCACATTATTAACCAACCTGGACACACATTATCAACGTTATTAGTTGATACATCATCTATACCGAACTTTATTGACATTTTCATTACGTGAAACCTAACCAACCCAGAGGTAACTCCTTTCCCACATAGTAGTTATACACGTAAGCCTTATAGTTTTCCTTTGCGTTCTCAACCGTAAATCAAGAAACAACTTTCTAAAACTTTAGGAATTGTATTCCACAACCTCCTTAAGCATATTGCATGAGTTTTACGAGTAGTTGCATCAATAGAAGACACGTAATCCACCTCAGTCTTCTTTCCAGCCCCAGAATCAATATTAGTGCTAAATACAACCTTGTTGTTGATATCCATAGTATACAGAACTAGAAATAGTCTTTAATTTCTCAATGAATGGTAACTCCTCCTTACTAACCAAAGTATTTACCAACATTTTTAGCCTTACCATTAAATAGCCTCTATCAGAAACAACACCAACATCCTTACTAGTCACGCTTCTCTTCGTATACCCAACCATATTACCCTCTTCACCCCCCAAATTAGGCTAAACTTTTGAAACCACATTACTCTCCTTAACTACAAGCCCCAAATACAATAGAAAATAGGTAACCTTATACACATTCTTGCTCTCATCCATGTGACTTTTGAGAAACTATAATTATGTTGTTAGGTCAGAGTTGCAACCTCTGGAAAGCTTAATCCCTCATATAAGTAAACATTAGGAAACATGATATTAATCCAAAACCTCTTTAAATATATCATACACTTTAGGTTCTATCCCAGCACAACTAATAGCCTATCTCAGCTAATATTCACATTATTAATCATAAAATTAGAAGTCACTGGCCTATTCTCATTTATAAAATCGTAATATCTCCAGATTCCTCTTTAAGAGGTAACCCATTTGCACAATTACCCTTATCACAACCTTCAACGGAAGCCCCCTCAGAGATAGTACCAGCTACACTAATATCCGCCTTTTTAATAAGCATTAGAAGCCCCCTCAACACTCTTGTTTTGATTAGAATCCTCCATTTGATACATGTTACCACCACAATTATTCCTAACTATGCCCATGTATATCATATTTTAAAACTAATTAAACATTCATCTTACATTAATGTTAGTACATGTCACAAAATCATACTTCTTTATCAATTGATGAGAAACTTCACAAATTAGAACAAAAACTCTAGAACAAATCAACCCAAAAATGACCAGAAGATAGATAAGAAGATAAAAGAACTTAGACCATCATTATGATGTTCTAAACACCGAACAAATACAGAATCAACACTCTAACAATAGAAACCCTAATTGGAATCAAGAAGATGAAAAACAACCAACACGAAATAGAAAATATTTTTCGTTTTATTAAACCCATGTGGGCTGGGCCTTCTCACCTCCGGTTTTAGGTCCAAGCTAGCATCCAAGCCCATAAGTAGCCATCAAGCCAATCAGCCCAATAACACTCCAAAAGCCCATAGCGTCTTGGCAACATATTAAAAATACAATACAAAGAAAATAGTTAGTAAGTATATATGCAAACAAAATGTTTTGACATTGAATTGAAAGTAAACACATATCTCAACACCCCCCCCCCCCCTCAATTCAATAGGCAAACATATTAAACAAATAAAATAAAAAAAACAGTTCTCATGTCTTGTAAAACATGCTTACTAGCGCGACTCATTGCTCAAAATTCAAACTTTACAAGAACAAGCTGTCTTTTAAAAAAACTTTACTTTCCAAACAAACTCACTTCTCCTTTTTTAAAACATATGCCAAGTGATTTGAAAAATATGGATTTTAAGAGCAATATGAAAGGTAAGCAATGTTGCATATAAAAACAAGAACCAAAGGCATTTCCTAATCAATTGATGCAACAACTTAATTGTTGTACATTAATGCAACACTTTACAAAGATTTTTAACAAATTGGAACACATATTTCCTTGAACCTTAAACCCATTTCTTATAAATTTCCAGCACATTTGAACTAGTTTTACAATTTTGCAAATCACTAAAACATAAAAAACTTTGAATTTGCAGATACACAAACATGCGCCAATAGAGTAAAGGCAATTACTTCATGTAAACAAACAAAAAACAGATAATATGGAAACAAGTATCCTCATTTAAATTGCTGGTAACTAGCAGTCAACTGGTCAAAGATACACCACCTTAGTAAAGTAACATTGCCTTTTAATGATTTCACAACATTCAAAACAACATTAAACATTACTACCTATTAACAAATGATTCATAAAGGATCACTCAAATCTATTACAAGAACAGTTTAAACGACAATAAATCTTTCAAGATATAAAACTTCAAAGTTGTTTTCTTTTAATTTCTAGACCAACTTTCAAGAACAAAAGACATGAATAATGATGTTTGTGAGAAAACTTAAATCACCACATAACTAAAGCATGGTTTTCAAAAGAAAACTTACACGGCTTGCAATTCTTGTAAGAACATCCGAGTACATGGGCAGGTGCGTGTGACCTAAGCCCATACATGATCCCAAGCAATTCTGCTCCAAATAGCTTCAAGCCTAACGATCCATGCATGCATCAATATGCCTCATACAAAACAAACCAAGATATTAAACAACATACTAGAACTTTACCAATTAGAACTTTCTCCCAACACAGTTATTCAACAAAAACATTTTAAATCAACAATGCAGTTTAGATTCATCATTGACAAACGAATAAACTTCAAAGAATACTACACAGGTAATCATAAATTGCAATAAACACAACGCAAGAGAACATACATATAGTATGTTCATATGAATGTATTAACATATATCAGACACAAATCTGATACAAAAATCTATAAGACAAACATGTCATGTCACAAGACACAGAAACTTTCTTTAACACATAAAGAAAGAATCATAGGATTCCAAATAACTATAAAAAAACATATTTGATGAGAAAATAAAAGGCACACAGCTTTAAAAGAAATCAGAACCACATCCGAAAACATGACATGTGAAGAACTTAAAGACTAATTTGACTTGATAAAAAAAGAACTTTTACAACTTCACAAGAAACATATACCTCGTAAAGAACATAAAGACTAATTTTTACTCAAGAAAAAAACTTTTACAACTTCACAACAACCATTGAATCACAAGATTAAAAAACCATCAGATTCATATATGAGAAGACAAAAGTCACACGACTTTTAGAAGATTTTATAAGAAAAAAGTCACAGGAGAAACAAACATGACTGAAAGACTTGTGAGGAACTTAAAGACTAATTTGACTTGATCAAAAAACTTTTACAACTTTACAAGAAGCATATAAAATTTGTAAAGAACATCAAGATTAATTTGAATCAGGCTAAAACTTTTACAACCTCACAAAAAATACCGAATTAAAATCATCATCAGCCAAAATAACTTAATGCTTCTTCACATTCTCACTAGCAATAACATCATCAAGCTTCTTAGCTTTATCCCTAATCTCCTCTTCAAACAATGGTCTGGACACACAAGAATTAAAATCATACCCAAATACTTATACAATGTGAACGACTCAAAGTTTAAACCTCACCACTTTCCCAACTTCCTCACAACCAAAAGGAAATTATGTCTTAACTTTCTCTATTAATCTCAACTTACACTCTAGCAAAACTCCCCTTACCATCCTTCTTAGTGCATCTATCAATAGTCACTTTGTCAAATATCCATAGTCACTCTGGCAAAACTCCCCTTAACAAATTATAAAAAGGTTTGTGATTTATGACATGTTTTCCACTAACAAGTTAGTGGTTTAGTTATTCATAACATCAACCATAACTTTCCACTACGCACAGTCTTACATACTTAATTATACTACGAGCCTCCAACATAGTACAAATAAATCACCGTAGCATGGTAGCAGAATATTAGCAGAATATTGTTCATTTGTGTTTTATATAAGGTACAATAAGAAATAAATAGCCACCAAAATAAATATTAAAAAGTATATTTAAAGAAAGGTCGGTCGAAGTTTGAAGCGATTGAAAACGTCTTAATTAAAACCCCAACGGTCATCAAACCCCTTACAATCACTCTCATTCAGTTCGTGATGTATTCCGCGCCCACCAGCAATTGCGAACTCAAACGTTACCGACGGTTCAATCCAAGATCGGCTCGTTGGCTTGATCTTAAGCTACCTTAACTTCAAAATCAAGCTCGGGCCTAGCTGAGCTGCGTCATTTAATTTCGATCTCGAGCCTAACCCACCCAGGCTTGACTCGAGCTCAACTCGTGAATAACCATAGCGTAAAGTCAAAACAAAAGGCAATGACACATGGAATGAACAACTAATATACCAATGGACATTATATACCAAAACCCGTATTCGAACCGGACCCGATTTATACTAGGTAATACCCGTCCTCGGAACAGGTCCTATACCCTAAAATAAGGTATTCAAATACTCGGTTTTAATCTAAACCTGGTGCATAGAGTATGATTTTTAGAGACATACATGGACCCGACTAACGCACCTCTAGTATAAGAAATAAATAAATAAACCGCCACTAACTAAATATAATATTAAAAAAAAGGAGGGTCGGTTTGAAGAAATAGGAAAGTAAAAGGAGGGAAACCCAACCCTAAACCCCCAACGACCAACCAACGGTCATCATTTAAATCAAATCCCATTTGCTTTTCGACGACGCAATTAAATCCATTCTCCGATGCGATTACTCATCGATTAATCTCAAATCCATCCTCTGATTTTCATTCGATCAAATCCACAACTCAACGATTCAATCTGTTCTCAGCCGCTGTGATTGCACCTCGTCAAATCTGGTATAAAAATCGAATCTCTGATCTCAAACCTACACTCTCACTCTGTTGCTGATATTACTTAGGGTTACTACAATTCTATTTAGTTGGCTGATTTTTAGGGTTACAGTTATAGCTTTCAAGAGTTCTAAGGATTTAAAATCGTATATTCTGTTCTGACATTACTTTTTAGGGTTACACTTGTTTTTTCAATGATAGGTAGGCGTAATTACCGACTGGTTATCTATGATATTAGCTTTTAATTGGGTACTGATAGCTGATGAAATATGATTTAGTAATAATGTGGAGTAAATTGAATGTTATAAACTACTTAAATGCTGTATATATATGATGGATGCTGTTTATTCTAGAACTATGAGTTTATGCGAGAAACCAAAAGCAAACTAAATCGTTTAATTTTTTTATTAGTGATTTATATTTTTTCAAAGTTTTTTACTTCGTAGATGCATATGTGTATGTTATGTATATTTCCAATCGTTAAACTGATTTGTTTCATTTCACAATTTTTTGCAAGTCGGTTTAGGGATTTTTTTGATGTATGTAACACATGTGTTTGCATCTAAGACGTATAAATTCAGATGAAAAATATAAATTATTATTGAAAAATTAAACAATTAAGATTTTTTTTTTGTTCTCGGAATAACTTACTGGTCTAAAGTAAACCTCTTTTATTTATATATATATGTACATTAAGTAGTTTAAATTATTCATTAAAATAATGATAAGGGATTTATGGTAGCGGTTAGGCGTAACTACGTGCCGGTGATCTATGGTAATAGCTTTTAAGTAGTTAATGTAGACGATACGGTAAGAGTAAATATAATAACGTGGAGTAAATGATGATTGATGTTATGGTGATAACATCATGTGAATTATGGTAAGGGACGTATGGCAGAAGCTTTTAAGTGGTAATAGTTATTAAGTGATTATTGATAAAACGGAATTACCGACTAACGATCTATGGTAATAGCTTTTAATTGCTGGATTATTGTTCCTGATAATAGTGAAAACTATAGGCTATAATGGTCATACCTCATTTTGTTCAATCATCCATCATTGAAAAAACCAATAAGATAACAGCATTACTAAGATATAGAATTTATTTTCCAAGATTAATTTCATATCTTGATTGCCTTGTGATATTCTGCATAATTTATTTTATTGATATGATACTAATCCAGTTTCATTGGTTTCATTTTTGGGGTGTGACAAATCGGAGATGGTGGTGCTAATCATCATAACGGATGCTCTGAGTCATACTACTGTGGATATATGTGCTGCTGCATGCTAAGGTTTGAAATAGATCCCCCTCGGTTAGGGTTTGTTGTTTTGAAATAATCAGTTTACTATGGATGAGTTTTTAAGAACTTATTGACTTTGGTAAAAACCCAACCCTAAACCCCAACGGTCATCAAAATCGGCGTTCAAACTACGCAATTAAATCCATTCTTTGATGCGATTCAATTCTATTCTATTCTCGTAAACTCAAACGATTCTCCACCACAAGTTAGCAATTGAACTCTGACTTCTCAAACGATTCCATTCCATTCGTTCTTCGATTAAACTCTAACGATTCTCCACCACAAGTTAGCAATTGAACTCTGACTTCTCAAACGATTCCATTCCATTCGTTCTTCGATTAAACTCTGCGATTACTCGGTTTTCGTTCGTCTAAACTATGTGATTACTCACCGATTTTCATTCGATCAATTCCACAACTCAGCAGCTATTCAACGGTTCTCGCAGACAACGCCTACCTGCGATTCAGCCGCTGTCCTTGCACCTCGTCAAATCTGGTAAGAAAATCGAATCTCTGATCTCAAACGTACACTCTCACTCTGTTGTTGATATAGGGTTACAATTGTATTTAGTCTTTTAATTTATGCTACTTGGTACTTTCTAGGGTTACAGTTATAGGTTTCATGAGTTGGTACTAAGTTCTAAGGATTTAAAATCATATATTCTATTCTGACATTACTTTTTAGGGTTACACATGATTTTTCAATGATAGGTGACTTATGGTAGCAGGCCGGCGTAGTTACTGACCGGCGATCTATGATATTAGCTTTTAAGTGGTTAATGATAGCCGATGAAATATGATTTAGTAATAATGTGGAGTAAATTGAATGTTATAAACTACTTAAATGTTGTATATATATATGATGGATGATGTTCATTATAGAACAACGAGTTTATGCGAGAATCAAAAAGCCAACTGAATCGTTTAATTTTTTTATTAGTGATTTATATTTTTTCAAAGCTTTTTTACTTCGTACATGCAATGTGTATGTTATATATATTTCCAATCGTTAAACTGATTTGTTTCATTTCACAATTTTTTGCAAGTCGGTTTAGTGATTTTTTTGATGTATGTAACATATGTGTTTGCATTTAAGACGTATAAATTCAGATGAAAATTTTAAATTATTATTGAAAAATTAAACAATTAAGATTTTCTTTTTGTTCTCGCAATAACTTAGTGGTCTATAGTAAACCTCTTATTATTATATATATATATGTACATTAAGTAGTTTAAATTATTCATTAAAATAATGATAAGGGACTTATGGTAGCGGTTAGGCGTAACTACGGGCCGGTGATCTATGGTAATAGCTTTTAAGTAGTTAATGATAGACGATACGGTAAGAGTAAATATAATAACGTGGAGTAAATGATGATTGATGTTATGGTGATTAACTCATGTGAATTATTGTAGGGTACTTACGGTAGAAGCTTTTAAGTGGTGATTGTTTTTAAGTGATTATTATTAGACGTAATTTTCGACTAGCGATCTATTGTGATAGGTTTTGATTGCTGGATTATTGCCCCTGATATCAGAATAGTGAAAACTATAGGTTAATGGTCATACCCTTTTTTGTTCAATCATCCATCATTGGAAAAAACCAATAAGATAACAAAATAATTCTTACTAGTTACCGATTTTGTATCAATTATAAAAACATTACTAAGATATAGAGTTTATTTTCCAGAATTAGTTTCATATCTTGATTGCCTTGTGATATTCTGCATAATTTTTTGTATTGATATGATACTAATCCTGTTTCATTGGTTTCATTTTTGGGGCGTGACAAATCGGAGATGGAGGTACGGATGCTCTGAGTCATACTACTGTGGATGCATGTGCCTGCTGCATGCGAAGGTTTGAAATATATCCCCCTCGGTTAGGGTTTGTTGTTTTGAAATAATCATTTTACTATGGATAGAGTTTTTAAGAATTTATTGACTTTGGTAAAACCCCAATCCTAAACCCCAACGGTCATCAAATCCGGCTTTCTTACTACGCAATTAAATCCTCTCTCCGAGGCGGTTCAATTCTATTCTATTCTCATAAACTCCAACGATTCTCCACCACAACTCAGCGATTGAACTCTAACTTCTCAAACGATTCCATTCCATTCCATTCGTTCTTCGATTAAACTCTGCAATTACTCGGTTTTCTTTCGTCTAAACTATGCGATTACTCACCGATTTTCATTCGATCAAATCCACAACTCAGCAGCTATTCAACGGTTCTCGTAAAAAACGCCTACCTGCGATTCGATCGGTTCTCAGTCGCTGTAATTGCACCTCGTCATATCTGGTAACAAAATCGAATCTCTGATTTCAAACGTACACCCTCACTCTGTTGTTGATATTACTTACTTAGGGTTACAATTGTAGTTAGTGTTTTAATTTAAGCTAGCTGTTGAGGAGGTTAATATAACAGCGATTTCTAGGGTTACAGTTATAGGTTCAAGAGTTCTAAGGATGTAAAATCAATTATTCTGTTCTGACATTACTTTCTAGGGTTACACTTGTTTTTTCAATGATAGGTGACTTATGGTAGCAGGTGGGTGTAATTACCGACCGACGATCTATGATATTAGCTTTTAAGTGGTTAATGATAGCCGATGAAATATGATTTAGTATTAATGTGGAGTAAATTGAATGTATAAGCTACTTAAATGTTGTATATATATGATGGATGATGTTCATTATAGAACGAGTTTATGCGAGAATCAAAAAGCAAACTGAATCGTTTAGTTTTTTTATTAGTCATTTTTATTTTTTCAAAGTTTTTTACTTCGTACATGCATATGTGTATGTTATATATATTTCCAATCGTTAAACTGATTTGTTTCATTTCACACTTTTTTGAGTCGGTTTAGTGATTTTTTTGATGTATATAACATATGTGTTTGCATCTAAGACGTATAAATGTTGATGAAAAATATAAATTATTATTGAAAATTTAAACAATTAAGATTTTCTTTTTGTTCTCGCAATAACTTAGTGAATATAATAACGTAGAGTAAATAATGATTGATGTTATGGTGATTAACTCATGTGAATTATCGTAGGGTACTTTCGGTAGAAGCTTTTAAGTGGTAATAGTTTTTAAGTGATTATTGATAGACGTAATTACCGACTAGCGATCTATGGTAATAGCTTTTAATTGCTGGATTATTGTCCCTGATATCAGAATAGTGAAAATTATAGGTTAATGGTCATACTTCCTTTTATTCTCATTGAAAAAACCAATAAGATAACAGAATAGTTATTATTAGCTACTGTTTTTGTATCTATAATGAAAGCATCACTAAGATCTAGAATTTGTTTTCCATGTTTAATTTCACATCTTGGTTGCCTTGTGATATTCTGCTTAAAACTATACGCTTGAAAGTTGTGTTTTGCATTTTGGCCAATCACTTGAAAATTGAAGATTTTAAGTATACAAATGGTGAGGTTCATTACAGCACAATTATGCGAGAACAAAAAAGCAAACTAGATCATTTTATTTTTTAATTAGTGATTTATATTTTTTCAAAATTTTTTACTTCATACATGCACATGAGTATGTTATATATATTTGTAATCATTAAACTGATTTGTTTCATTTAACAATTTTTTGCAAGTTAGTTTAGTGATTCCTTTATGTATATAACATATGTGTGTGCATCTAAGATGTATAAATTCCAAAAAAAATATGAAACATAATAGAAAATTAAACAATTTATATTCTTTTGTTCTCGCCATAACTTTGTGTTCTGTAGTAGCCTCTTATTGCATATACACACGTTAACATCCATTGTTATACTTTAATTATTTTTTTCATTTTTATTATTTTAATTTTTATATACAGTTTAGTAAAATTTGTATTTAAGCAAGAGCATATTATGAAATCAAATATATGTTCATTTTAACATAAAACTAAACTACTTTTAAGTTTGAAAAAACATTATAAAACTAGTAGGTTTGAGAAAACAGTATAATAGTTTACCTGCTAAGATTGAATAGCTTATTAGCATAATTTATTGTATTGATACGATACTAATCCAGTTTCTTTGGTTTCATTTTTTGGGGTGTGACTGTGTGACACATCGGAGATGGAGGTGCTAACATCATAAATGATGCTCTGAGTCTTACTACTGTGGATGTATGTGTTGCTGCTTGCATATGTTTGAAATATCTTCCGCTCAGTTAAGGTTTGTCATTTTAACATAATCAGATTATTGTGAGTATTTGGGTTGACTTTTATGTGAGGGGTTATCATACCTCTGATTCAGAAGCAGTTATCATACCTCAGATTCAGCTTATGACAGAAGCAGTTATCATACCTCTGATTCAGCTTCACCTTCTTTATAGGTACATCATCAATTTAATGTGAGTATTTGGGTTGACTTTTATGTGAGGGGTTTTGCGGCTTAATAGGTGTGTAATCAGCAAGAAATAACTCGAGTTAACTAGAACACGTTTTGACTCATAAGTCGTAACAAACTTGTTAATTTCATTCTTGCCTCAGGTTGAACAGGGTCGGGGCAGTTGGGTAACGGGTCATGTTGGGTCGATCTTGCAATTTTCTTTGGGCAAACTTTAACATTATACATCTGTTAACCAGGTGCAAGTTATCCCATCAATATTTATAACCCACTTCAATCACTTAGCATCCTCATAATAAGCCCATAGGAAACGCGTCTTTAACAAAAGAGTCCAAATGTTTTCTTACTAATACTATTCATTTGAGCCCAGCATCGTCCAGTATACTTGGATCAATGTACCACCAAAGTCAACACTCTCCAACCAGCAGCTTTGTCCCAATAAATGTCGAATTTGTCAAACTTTCAAACTGACCCAATTCTTTCCCGTGCCCAATCTTCCAAAAAGACCAAATTACCCTTTTAGTCAAAAGTCTTTAGATTAATTCTGTATCTGCTGTAATCTAATTATGACTAATGGTAGTTTGGGTCTTTACTAAACTAGTTTTATCCGAGTGTAAATCATGAGTAAACTTGACTGCAGCTAATGTGGTGACAAACAATTCATACACGTTAGAAACCTCCATGAATGATATGCCTTTATTAGTTTATATCCAGGTTAAGCAATTTGAATCAATCTAGAATATTATATCTTATTGCAAACAACAGATGAAGTTGAAAATTCTTGTTACAGCTACCTTTATGTGTGTTTTTAATATCTTCATATTTGTAATCGTATTGGTTTTCCCATTCTTGCAGGTTCAGAGTAACACATTACCGCTCTACATGAAATACCTTCCGGCGACACCGATCAAACAGAACCACTCGGTTCGTCATCTCTGACTCGTCTGATCAGGTAACTAAATCGGACAATACTTTAGTATGATTTTGTTCTATGTGAGAGTACGGATAAATTACACGCTAGATACATCAAATCCGATTCGGTTTGTTCTCAAACCGCTTATAAACTGGCTTTTCAGTTTTTTTCTAACCGGTTTCTGGATTGGATCGGGCCGGTTTCGGTTTATTCAGATCTTAAACCGGTTTCAATATGCATCTGTCACCAATAATCTAATTGCTTATAGCCCAAGATATAAATATAAATCAGGGATAATATTAATTTAGATAACTAGGATTTCTATGAAATTTAAACAAATAATTGTTTTTATAATATATAAATAATTATGATTACTATGAAATTAATCAATATTTAGTTTGTTCTGATTTGATTAGAGAACTATGTTAATTAAGAGTAAATTACATAAATGGTGCCTGTGGTTTGGTCCAAATTTTGGGCGTCATCCCTAAAGTCTAGAAGTTACGGATTTAATCCCCAACCACGTAGTTTGCTTTCATAAATGGGTCGGGTCGATCTCCCAAACTGTGTTTTTGTCTGTTTTGTTAAAATATTCTTAATGTTGAATACCTATCACAAATTCAATATCTTACAATAGCGTTCTAGATATATAAATCGGGACAGTTTAGGACATTCAGATCCAACCTGTTTGACCTTTTTGACTTGCACCCATATAGCTGAATTTTTTATTTTCCCTAAATCTGTAGTTCAAAATGGGAGAAGAGAACAACCTAAGCCGATCGGTGGTGTGTGGCCCACGGTCAAGCTGTTCGTCAACGGCGAAGCTTCCGGTATGCTTGCCACGTGGGTCATCCAGCCCATTGATATGATCAAGGTCTGTTTATATTGTTACCTAGTGTACTATACGCTTTTTAAGTTGTTGATATGAGTTTAGATCTGTTGTTAGGTGTAGATCGGACTCTCGTAGGCGTAATTATTTGATTATTTGAGCTAGTTACTGATAGAAGCTTGCTACATGTGTGATGTGTCATTTAGCTTATTGATATGATCTAGTTTTGTTTGTCCAGTGAATAATATGCATTTTGAGTGTTTAACTTGTTATTATGATTTTTGATCTGTTGTTAGGTGTAGATCGGACTCTCGTAGGTGTAATTATTTGATTATGTGAGCTCATTATGCAGGTGTTAGATCTTACATTAGGTTTTTCATTTGTTATGCATATAATGTGTGATGTTGCTTATTACGTGTGTCATCCAGCTGATTGATATTATCAATGTGTGTTTATCTTATTATGTAGTGAGTATAGACATTTTAAGTTGTTGATATGAGTTTAGATCTGTTGTTAGGTGTAGATCGGACTCTTGTGGGTGTAATTCTTCGAATTTTTGAGCTCTATCATGATAGAAACTTGTATTTATTGGATTATGCTTCATACATGTGTCATCCAGCCTACTGACATGATCAAGATGTGTTTATGTAATTTAAATTATGCATTTTAAGTTGTTAATATCAGTTTATATCTGTTAGGTTTAGATCAGGCTCTTGTAGGCTTAATTGGTTGATTTTTTGAGCTTGTTAGTGATAGAAACTTGCCGATGTTTGATCTTATGTGTTATAATTTTTTTTGCTTCTTACATGTGTTATCCAGACGATTGATATGATCATGTTGTGTTTATCGAGTGTAATTTTTGCATTTTAAGTTAATATGATTATAGATGTTTTGTTAGGCATAGATCAGACTCTCGTAGGTGTATCTATTCGATATTTTTAGATCCTTATGCAGGTGTCAGATCTTACATTAGGTTTTCATTTCTTATGTATATACTGTGTAGTTCTGACTTCCTAGTAATAGAATTATCATCTAGTGTGCTTGCTACGTGTGTTATCCAGCTCATTGATATGATTGAGGTGTGTTTATCTAGTGTAATTTATGCATTATTAGTTCTTAACTGTTTAATGCTATTTTAGATATGTTCTTAGGTGTAGATCAGTCTCTTGCAGGTGTAATTATTTGATTTTTTCAGCTCATTAGTTTGTGATAGAAACTTGCAGGTGCTAGATCTTATGTTAGGTTTACATTCTCTATGTATATATTCTGTAATTTTGAGTTCTGTGTGCTTGCTACATGTGTCATTCAGCTTATTGACATGATCGAGGTGTGTTTATATAGATTAGTTTATGCATTATTAGTTCTTAACTTGTTAATATGATTTTAGATCTGTTGTTAGATGTAGATCGGACTCTTGTAGGTGTAATAATTTGAGGATTTTAGCTCATTTGTGATAGAAGCTTGCAGATGTTAGATTATCCTTCATTCATGTGTCGGTTAGCCCGTTGATATGATCAATGTGTGTTTATGTAGTATAATATATGCATTTTAAGCCCTTATTATGATTTTAGATCTGTTGTTAGGTGTCGAACAGACTCTCATAGGTGTAATTGTTTGATCATTTGAGCTTATTCGTTATCGTAACTTGCTTAGGTTTTCATTTCTTATGTAATAATCATCTACTATGCTTGCTACACGTGTCATCCAGCTCTCTGATATGATTGAGGTGTGTTATGTAGTGTAAAATATGCATTTCTAGTTCTTATTATGCTTTTAGATCTGTTTTTAGGTGTAGATTAGTGGTAGAAACTTGCAGGTGTTAGATCTTCATCTTATATTAGGTTTTCATTTACTATGTATATAGTATAATAGTATATACTCTGTTAATTGACTTCAGAGTTCAGAGTAATAGAATTTTCATATGGTATCAAGTTATTTACATCTATATTTACTGGTGTCAATTTAAATAATATATGTGATATTGGGTTAATTTGCGCTTTATATTGATGCTAATGGGTTAAACGGGCAAATTTTTGCAAAAAAAAGGGGTAAATGGGTCAAACAGGCTGAAATTCACCCATGAAATGGTCAAGTGTCTTAATTAGTGTTCGTCCTAAAATTTAAGAACTTTTAGTCCAATATTTTTAGGTTTGTTCATAAAAATTACAGATATTAGTTATATTCTAATCAACAATTATATATTTTTAAATTCAAATAAAAATAGTCACTACAGGTTTCTTTGAAGTGTTTGAAAGTGATTTGATTGCAATGATAAGTTTCTTTAAGAAAATTTTCAGAATGATAGGTGGTTATATTATATATATACTTGAAAATATCTGTTACTTTTTAGTCGAAAAGCATATTCCTTTTTACTAGCGAGTAAAAAATGGGTTCGGTTTTAAAAAGGTTCAAGCTGTCATGTTATAATGTTGGAAGTCGTCTTTATAGGAAGAACATGTTTACATGGTAATATTTTTGTATGTTGTTTTGCTTACAGTTTTTTTTCGTTTGAAACTTTTCTCTTTGTTCTTTTTTGTGATATAAACTCATTTTTTTAAAGATTCGTCCTGATTTTGGGAAGTTCAACCATTTTTTAAAACGATCCGTCTTGATCCCAACAATATAATCATTCTTAAACCTGTTAGTTCCGACCCGCATGTTTTGACCTGTTACCCAGCCCAATCTGACTCGTCCCATTTGCCAGATTAAGTGCTATTTTTACCCAATCATTGACTCGTCCCACGTTTTGACTTAGTTTAAGTGCTATTTTTACCCAATCATTGACTCGTTACCCGACCCGCTCAACCTGCACGTTTGCTAGTTCAATATATTTTATCCCGTTACCTAATGATTTGTTTACAATTGATTTATAGCATTATGATTAAATTTAATTATTGGTTAATCTTTTTCTCTGTGCAACATCTCTTTGTTATTTTCGTGTTTTCTAATTTTCCCATTCTTGCATGTTCAGGACAATCTACATGGACCTGCTTCTAATCCTCCATTATTGAATTTTGAAGCTCTCAGTTGAACATAGATGGCCACTTTCAGGTTGATGCTCCAAAAGGTAAGCTTTACTCATTATATTGGTATATTCTTGCTTTTAAAAAATTATAAATAAAAAAATCAATCTTCTTCAGTTTCTAACTTATTTCTACAAGGTAGTTTCACAAAGGAAGTCGGTTGTTTCTCTTTCGGCTGTGATCGCAAGGCCAGAAGCAGTTTCAGGTTTTTGCCTCGTGTGGTGTTTTGCGTTGCCAATTTAGAAACCCAATTGTTGTCTCCTGGTGTTTCAGCTTGGTACAGTTTCTACAAACCCGTAAGGTACAAATTTCTTACTTTTCTATGGTTGTGTATCCCAGTTTTATTGTATTCGCATCCGAACCACCGAAGGTCAAGAATGGTTCGTGCACAAGATTTCCAAGGAACTAATATTAAAATTTGTGTACGAATCCCAACGGTGGTATCAGAGCCACTTTGCGAATCTTTAAAACGACTATCGGTTTAACCGATTAAAGGCAAAATGTTGCTACCTTTAGATTTTTTTTATGAATTATTGTGTGAGTTGCAAATCAAGCCCTAGACCTGTGGTTGTGCTTATTTTATGGTGGTTTGCAATTTTTTTAATTTTGTTTTGTGGATGTATTTTTTGTTTTAGAATTCATGTTGTAATAGTTAGGTTATTTTTCAATTCATGATCATTGTAATTACAATCAAACCTAGACAAGATTTAAGATGGAAACGTGGAGATCGAGAACTATGGGAACAAAGATGACACGAAGAAGGTGATGGAGATCTTGAACCAAGTGCGAGCAGATTTCAAGAATGTTGTTTTTAAAATTGTCCCCTTGACCTGTTTGATATTGCTAAGTGGCTCTAGCAATAACAAACATCATATGGCTTGATTTGCAACTGTGGTTGTTTAGACTTAGGTTTAAAATATATAAGTATAATAAATCAATCAAGATATTTTAAAATGGTTTTAAAAACTAAACAACACAATTTAAACTGCGAGGTATTGAAATTTTATCTACCTCGAGTAAGATTTTAATTAATTATTAAAGTTAAAACAAGAGTTTTTGAAAGAATAAGTTAGTGATAAAATCACACTTGTTATATTTAGCGTGTAATATAAAGCATCCCAAGATAGACATTATAGCTTTGCTTAAACCGGTATAACACTAAACTAAATGATATGTATATGCCAATATGCCGTCGTAGTGTTAGGACGTTTGAATTGATATAAAACGAACCCTTAGGTTTGTGTGCTTAAGCCTTCCATCTAGAGCTTATGGTTTTCAAAACAAAGCGAGAATGTGAAACTCGAGAGTCGAGTGCACATGTTTTGGAAGTTTGACCCAATCTCGTTACGATAGACCAATTATATTTAACCGACTTTCAATGCACCATCAAATGCCTTAAGCATTCTGAATATGTGTTGCATAATCGACAGCTCTCCGACAAACTAGCTTGGTTGCTATACAATCTAAAAATTGAACACTTTACCTTTATCGTTACCCAGTTTAACCAAAAATTGAAGTCAATCTCTTGATCCTCCGAATTATTTGTTTCCCATTTCACCGTTTTCAACAACCTCATTATTAAAACTAAATTCATACAGCTGTTCAACTCTAAACTTTGCTATACATAACTGGGGATTTTTTTCCACCTCTAAAGTCAAGTCACTTCATCATTCATTTTTCAAATAACACTAGACTTCCATATTTTTTTATAAGGCGAATAGCAACATTACCTTGAGTTCAATGGTTGTAACCAATGTAAGTAGCCAGTCCAAAGTTGTATCTCCTAACTCCATATGTACCTTAGCATGTTCATCAACCTACATCTTGGTCTTTTTTCGCCGTGTCGTTTTCCAACAGGCCAATATGTTTCAAGGTACAACTTCATGATTTCAAATCCCCTCTCACGTGCAGACCAACATTTAGCAAGTAAGGATGTGTTAGCCGCTTTTAAAGTCCCCGTATTAAGACCGCCACGCCTGTTTGTCAAGAACCTACTTCTTCCATGCGACCCAACTAATTTTATGGTTTTCCTCCTTTTCACCCCTTAAGGATCTTTGTCTTTTGCTTTCTACTTGCTTTAACACCTTCACCCGAGCTTTAAACCTAGAAAAGTAATACGTATCCAAACTTCCCAAAACGATTTATCGAGTGTTCCCCAAAAGAGAACACCTTTGCTTTTCGTTTGGACGCCTTTGTGTCAATCTTATCTATGATTGGCTGCTAGTTCTTGGTTAAGCACATATTTGCGTCGCTTGGTAGATCTAAGTGCACAGATGGTATTTTAGCATATTTACAATTCAATATCGAAGCCATGCATATCTTCCGCCTCCTCCGAGTCTACTTTAATTCTAATCAAAGTTCTCTTTTTCATATTGATGTTAAGTTCAAAAGTACTATAAAAGCATTTTAAAAGACTAGATTTATGAAATTAGTGTGTCACCAATCACAAGTAAAATCGCATCGTTTGCGTAGAATAGATGTGAGAGAAAGCATTTTTCAGAACTCATTGCCATTCTGGTTTATAAACACAGGTTGATATGCATACCTTGAATCCAGAGCTAGACTAGTCTTTCTTGTTCCCAAGCCTGTAAAACATTGAACCACTTCTTCCATGAACTCTTCCGCCTTGACTGTAAAACATTGAACCACTTCTATTCTGAGTTTTCAATTACATCCTTCATGTGTTTTTAGGATGCATAGTTCCTTCACTTTTCCAATCCGAGATTCCATAATTGAAAAGCAATACGCTCCTTTGCTGGAAGAGAAATAGTATGCCCACATTAGCAACGTTGTTCTATGATGTTTTATATTCAAGATTAGATGGTTTTCCATTCTAATTTCAGACCACCTTCTTGTAGGTGGTATAAACAAGATAGTTTTCATTCTGATTTCAGCCCACCTTATAGGAAGTATAAACTCTCCTCCACTAGTTGGTCCTCAAAGTAATCTTAGCCGTCGGTTTGTCGTACTTTGTTGATGGAACCCTACTCTTTCCAAGTCTCGCCACATTTATCGTCACTCTCATTTCATTAATTCTAAGCGAACTTAAGCTCTCACCACCCAAGCCTTATCATTAGCAAAACTTTTATATTGTACCTGATTATGGTTTTCTACCCAAAAAGAACAGAAGAATTGCTGTACACCATTAATAGGCCTAACTACACAATGCATGATCTGATCATTTTGACTAATAACTTCCACATCAGTCATCTTAGCATCCCACCTAACGAGAAACCAAACCCAACAATTACTACAACTAACTTTAAACACCCAATTTCAATTCCTAGCAACTTTGTTACCAACATGACTAATAATTACTACAACTAGCGTTACACCCAATTTCAACTCAGCTTGTCTCCTAAGATCCCATTGCTGAAAAATTAATTCTGATTTTCCTACACTCCAACCCCTTGGTGTCTTATTTGAGCGCAACATGCTTCATAACTTCATTGAATTGTGCATCAGAAACCTTAAGTAACCTTTGGTATAATCGGTTTAGTATTATAAGCCAAATCCACCCTAGCAATAAAGCAACATCAGTACCAAGGACATCAAGCCTGTTTTTGGAAATCATCTCATCTAAACAAACATCCATAGCAGACACCAGAAATCGCATTTTCCTTACATCATTATTAATCATAGAGTTAGAAGTCATTAGCTTATTCTCAGTTTTAGAACCACAATATCTCCACAATCCCCTTTTTAGAGGCAACCCATTTACACCATTACCCTTATCACCTTTGGTAGAAGCTTTATCCTCTAAATCAACTTTATCATTATCATTAGGCTTAGAGATATTACTAGCAACACCAATATCAGCCTTTTGACAAGCATTAAGGCAATAACTAGAAGCACTCTTGTTTTGATCAAGATCCCCACTTTAATAAATGTTACCACCAAATTTACTCCTACATCCGGCCGTGTTATTCCTATTTTGAAACTGACTCAACCTTCGTCATACATTAAAGTTAGTAACCCCCACCCCCCTCACTCATTCTTCTAATCCAATTAGCACTCTCATTACCCACCCCAACATTCCTAACAAGGTCAATTATTCTTCCTTATAGTAACAAACCCATCATCATCAGCCAAAATAACTGAATTTTTCTTCACATTTTCACTAGAAACAACATCATCAAGCTTCTTATCTTTATCCCTAATCTCCTCTTCAAATAAATGTTTAGACACAAGAATTAAAATCATGCCAAAATACTTTACAGTGTGAACAACTCAAAAGATTTTAACTAATATTCAACTGAAACCAACACCACTTTCCCAACGTCCTCACAACCAAAAAGATATTCAGTCTTAAAATTCTTTGGAAGTTGACACTAAGCATTAATCTCAACAATCTCCTTAAGCATATCGCCTGAGTTTTATGAGCAGTTGCATCAATAGAAGACACTTTATCCACCCCAATCTTTTTTCTAGCCTTAGAATCAATATTAAATTCAACTTTGTTGATAACCATGGCATACAGAACTAGAAATAATCATTAATTTCTCAATGAATGGTAACTCCATAGTAAATAAGTATTTACCAATCTCCTTAACCTTGGCATTAAATAGTTTCTTGTTAGAGGTTTTTTATCTTGCCTCGTTTAGCAACAACCCCCGAATCTCCCGCATCCTTACACGTCACCTTTCTCTTCTTATACCCTACCATATTTCCATGTTTATCCCCAAATTAGGCAAAGCATTCAAAACCACATTACTCTTTTTAATCACAAGCCCCAAATACAATAGAAAATAGGTTACCTTAAAAGATGTAATTATTCACATACACATTCATGCTTTCATCCATACGACTTTTGAGAATCTATAATTATGTTCTTAGGACATAGTTTCAACATCTAGAAAGCTTAATCCTCTCTGATAAGTAAACATTAGAAAAATGCTATGAATCCAAAACCTCTTTAAATATAACATACACTTTAGATTCTATACCAACACAACTAATAGCCTATCTCAGCTAATATTCACGTTATTATTAATCATAGAATTTAGAATTAGAAGTCGCTGACTTATTATCATTCTTAAAATAGCAAACTCTCCATATTGCCTTTTAAAATGTAACCCATTTACACCATTACATGTATCACAACCTTCAACGAAAGCCCCTTTAGAGATAGTACCAGCTACACCAATATCAGCCTTTTCATAAGCATATAAGGCCATAACTAGAAGCCCCCTTAGCCTCTTGGTTTGATTAGAATCCCCACTTTGATACAAGTTACCACCGAAATTATTCCTACCTCGGGTGGCCTTATAAATCCTATAATAAAACTTATTAAACCTTCATCTTAAATTAATATTAGTACAACCCCCCTCCCCCCCAAAAAAAAAATAAATAAAAAAATCTTCTTATCCTATTAGCATTCTCATTACCCACCCCAACAGTCCTAACTAACCTATTATTCTTCCCTAAGGTAACAAACTAATTAGCATAAGCCAAAATAATTGAATTTCTATTTACTTTCTCACTAGTAACAACATCATCAAGCTTATTAGCTTGTGTTAAATACAACCTTGTTATTGATATTTAGTTTCTCAATGAATGGTAACACATTCTTAGTAACCAAGTATTTATCAATCTTCTTAGCCTTAGCATTAAATAATTTCTTATTAAAAGCCGTTTTTGTTATCTTGCCTCTATCAACAACAACCCTCGCATCCTTACTAGTCAACCTTTCTCTTCTTATACCCTACCATATGACCAACCCCAATTTAGGCATAGCATTCAAAATCACATTACTCTCCTTAATCACAAGCCCTAAATATAATAGAAAATAGATAACCTTAAAAGCTGTAAAATTATTCACATACTCATGCTCTCATCCATACGATTTTTGAGAAACTATAAATATGTTTTTAGGTCATAGTTGCAACCTCTATAAAGCTTAATCCCCTCAGATAAGAAAACATAATTTTAGTCCAAAACCTCATTAAATATATCCTAAACTTTAGATTCTATCCCAACAAAGCTTATAGCCTATCTTAGCTAATATTCACGTTATTATTAAACATAGAATTAAAAGTCACTGCTTATTCTCATTCTTAAAATCGCATACTCATTCATGCTCTCATCCATACGATTTTTGAGAAACTATAAATATGTTTTTAGGTCATAGTTGCAACCTCTATAAAGCTTAATCCCCTAAAATAAGAAAACATAATATTAGGCCAAAACCTCGTTAAATGTATCCTAAACTTTAGCTTCTATCCCACAAAGCTAATAGTCTATCTCAGCTAATATTCATGTTATTATTTATTATAGAATTTAGAATTAGAAGTCACTGGCTTATTCTCATTCTTAAAATCGCAAAATCTCCATATTCTCTTTTAAGAGGTAACCCATTTACACCATTACACATATCACAACCTTCAACGGAAGCCCCCTTAGAGATAGTACCAGCCGCACCAATATATATATCAGCCTTTTGATAAGCATTAAGGCCATAACAAGAAGCCCCCTCAGCCTCTTGTTTTGATTAGAATCCCCCACTTTGATACATGTTACCACCGAAATTATTCCTACCTCTGCCTTTATAAATCCTATTTTAAAACTAACTAAACCTTCATCTTACATTAGTGTTATGGCACCCCCCAATATATATATATATATATATATATATAGGATTGATTTCTTTTGAGAACTGCTTTGAGTTTTAAGAACTCGAAAGAACTCAACGTAACAATTTTTTTTTTTGAATTTTTTTTACACATGTGTAATACGTAAGTGTAAGTGATGTACAAAAAATTACGGTATTTTTTTACACACCGAATCGACTTATTACACATGTGTAACTAACAGTTAAACTTGTGTAATCATCAAAAATACTTACTCTCTCTCCTGCTTCATTTTTTAATTACATTTAATCTCAGCCACATATTTCATGTCATTTAATTAAATGTGTGGTCCAAATTTGAGTTCTTAAAGTTCTTACAACTCAACATGGTTCTCAAAATATCTCCCCGCTATATATATATATAATGCCATTAGCATTCTCATTACCCATCCCAACAGTCCTAACTTACCTATTATTCTTCCCCAAGGTAACAAACTAATTAGCATAAGCCAAAATAACTGAATTTCTCTTTACTTTCTTACTAGTAACAACATCATCAAGCTTATTAGCTTTATTGCTAACCTCTTCAAATAAAAGTCTGGATACACAAGAAGTAAAATCTTACCCAAATAACTCAAAAGGTTTTAACTAATATTCAACTTAAACCAACACCACTTCCCAAACTTCCTCATAACCAAAAGGATAAGCATTAAGGTCATAACTAGAAGCCCCTTCAGCACTCTTGTTTTGATTAGAATCCCCACTTTGATACATGTTAACACCAAAATTATTCATACCTCTGCCCTCATAAATCCTATTTTAAAACTAATTAAACCTTCATCTTATATTAGTGTTAGTACCCCCCCCCCCCCCCCCCCCCCACACACAAAATAAATAATAAAAAAAAAATATCTATTTCCATTAGCATTCTCATTACCCACCCCAACAGTCATAACTGGCCTATTATTCTTCCCCACGGTAACAAACTAATCGGCATCAAAATAACTGAATTTCTCTTCACTTTCTCACTAGCAACAACATCATCAAGCTTATTAAATTTATCCCTAACCTCTTCAAATAAAATTCTAGACACACAAGAAGTAAAATCTTACCCAAATACGGTTTTAACTAATATTCAACTGAAACCAACACCACTTCCCCCACTTCCTCATAACCAAAAGGATATTCAGTCTTCTTTTTCTTTGGAAGTTTACACTAAGCATTAATCTCAAAACCCTCCTTAAGCATATTGCATGAGTTTTACGAGCAGTTGCATCAAAAGAAGACACGTTATCCACCTAAGTCTTCTGTCCAGCCCCATAATCAATATTAGTGTTAAATACAACCTTGTTGCTGATATTTTGTTTTTCAATTAATGGTAACTTATTCTTAGTAACCAAGTATTTACCATCTCCTTAGCTTTAGCATTAAATTGTTTCTTATTAGAAGCTTTTTTTTTTATCTTGCCTCTATCAGCAACAACCCTGCATACTTACTAGTCACATTTCTCTTATACCCTACCATATCTCCATGTCCACCCCCCAAAGTAGGCAAAGCATTCAAAACCACATTACTCTCCTGATAGTATAATACAATACGTATATATAGGTGTTACATTCTTCCCAAAGTAGGCAAAGCATTCAAAACCACATTTCCTCTTATGTTGGGTTGAACTTCGAAATCCTGCAAGATATGTCAAGATAATAATTGATATGATTAGGTGATCCTGAGGATCCTGGGAAAAATCCCAACTAACACATAAGAAAGACATGGTTAAAAAAATAATAATAAATCTCTCTTTTCTTTTTTGAAAGACTAACTAAAGGATAATATTAGCAAAAAGAACACAACATAAGAGGAAATAAGGGGAATGTTAACGTACAAATGAAATTATCGTGCTAAACGTGAGAATCAAGTTATGTATACAAGTAGAATAATTATCATAGAGTAATTATATAATTAGTTATGTAATTACTCTATGATAATTACTCTAGTTGTATACATGATTACTCTACTTGATTCTCACGTTTAACACGTTAATTTCATTTGTATGGATCCAAACCCGAGGAAATAAAAACAAAACATAGATAAAAAACGAAACATCAAAACATACTCTTCTCAAGTCACCGACGCGAATCTCGGTATATTTCAAATCCATAAGAAACCAAGCACTTTTACTCTATTCACCAAGTCGATCATAGAAGGCGGTTTTTTTTTCAAACACCAATTCGTTCGTGGGTTGGGCTCTTTTAATAAAGTACCGTTATTATTAAAAAAAATAAGCGTATTATATAAAAAGGCTCCCGCTAATGAACCCCTAAACCCCAACGGCCATCAAACAAACCCTGCTTTCCAACTACGCATTTAATTAAGACAGAATTACAAAAATTGTCCTTTATGTTTGTATCAAATTTCAGTGGTTGTCCTTTATCTTTCAAAGTAACATAATTTATACTTTATGTTTTCAAATGTTACACCATTTGTCCTTTAGCCCTAACACAGTTAATTTTTCTCGTTAAGTCAGGTCATGTGCTTCTCACATGAGGGAAAATTTGTCAATTTACCCATTCATTTAAAATAACATTTTAATAATTAACACAAAAGACTACATATATAATTTAAACTCTCTCTTAATTATCCACCAGTACCACCACAACCTACCACCGTCACCACACACCACCATCCAACCACCACCACTTGAAACCACCACACCACCAACCCTAACCTTATCATCGTCTTATGAGAATGTACAAATTGCTTGAAATGTATTCTCAATATGCAACGTCAAAAAAGAATCAGGTGACAATTTAGGGTTTCTAACCCAATAAATTACTCCGAAAATTACAAATCAAAAATTGAACCAATGAAGCAAGCTTATCCGAAAATTACAACACAATTTAAACTGCGAGGTATTAAAATTTTATTTATCTCGCGTAAGGTTTTAATTATTTAAAAGTTAAAACTATGAGTTTTTGAAGGAATCAATTAAATGAGACTTTAATTTATTTAAAACTCACATATAAAATAAAAGAGTTTATTAATAGATAAAATGGTTCGTGATAAAATCACACTTATTAAATTTAGGGTACTAAAACAAAACTTCATAAGATAGATGCTATGGCTTTACTTAAACCGGTAAAATTCAAAACAAAATTATGTGTGTCATTATGCCGTCGTAGTGTTAGGACATTTGATTTGATACAAAACGAACCCTTAGGTATGTGTGCTTCAGCCATCCATTTAGAGCATATCTTTTAGCAGTTTGACCCAATCCCGGAATGATAGACCAACTATACTTAATCGTCTTTCAATGCACTATTAGATGTCTTAAGCATTCCGGATATGAGTTGCGTAACCGACAGCTTTCCGACATCAGTTCCCCTATATGACATCTATCTTGGATGCTATACAATCTAAAAGTTATTTCCAAATAAAACAATATACCTTTATCGGCACCCGTTTATGAAACAAGCTTACTTTAAAGCTTGGCTCGATCGAGCTTTTTCACTAACGATCTTGAGTAGCTCGCGCGAGCAGCTCGGCTCATTTGCACTCCTATCGGTGATTAGAACGTGTCCACATGTGCTTCAAAAGTTTCCCTTCCATCTTTTACCTCATTCATAGGTAGAAATAAGAATTAAAATAGTCACTTTACAGTGTAAACGACTCAAAGTTTAAACCTCCACCACTTTCCCAACTTCCACACAACCAAAAGGAAATCCTGTCTTAACTTTCTCTATTAATCTCAACTTACACTCTTGCAAAACTCCCTTACCATTGTGCTTACTACATCTATCAATAGTCACTTTGTCAAATATAAATATACAACTTACAATCCTACAAATAGTGCAAGTGTTCCATAAAATGGTAGACCAACATAAACACCCATAAAAGAACAGTGCAAGTTCTCCTTTTTCCAAGCATATATCAACTCCCCTTTTCTTGAGACAAAGAGGACAAATTACTAACCAACCATGGACCAGCAAGCACATCATTATTCATTCCTATCACATTATTAACCAACCTGGACACACATTATCAACGTTATTAGTTGATACATCATCTATACCGAACTTTATTGACATTTTCATTACGTGAAACCTAACCAACCCAGAGGTAACTCCCTTCCCACATAGTAGTTATACACGTAAGCCTTATAGTTTTCCTTTGCGTTCTCAACCGTAAATCAAGAAACAACTTTCTAAAACTTTAGGAATTGTATTCCACAACCTCCTTAAGCATATTGCATGAGTTTTACGAGTAGTTGCATCAATAGAAGACACGTAATCCACCTCAGTCTTCTTTCCAGCCCCAGAATCAATATTAGTGCTAAATACAACCTTGTTGTTGATATCCATAGTATACAGAACTAGAAATAGTCTTTAATTTCTCAATGAATGGTAACTCCTCCTTACTAACCAAAGTATTTACCAACATTTTTAGCCTTACCATTAAATAGCCTCTATCAGAAACAACACCAACATCCTTACTAGTCACGCTTCTCTTCGTATACCCAACCATATTACCCTCTTCACCCCCCAAATTAGGCTAAACGTTTGAAACCACATTACTCTCCTTAACTACAAGCCCCAAATACAATAGAAAATAGGTAACCTTATACACATTCTTGCTCTCATCCATGTGACTTTTGAGAAACTATAATTATGTTGTTAGGTCAGAGTTGCAACCTCTGGAAAGCTTAATCCCTCATATAAGTAAACATTAGGAAACATGATATTAATCCAAAACCTCTTTAAATATATCATACACTTTAGGTTCTATCCCAGCACAACTAATAGCCTATCTTAGCTAATATTCACATTATTAATCATAAAATTAGAAGTCACTGGCCTATTCCCATTTATAAAATCGTAATATCTCCAGATTCCTCTTTCAGAGGTAACCCATTTGCACAATTACCCTTATCACAACCTTCAACGGAAGCCCCCTCAGAGATAGTACCAGCTACACTAATATCCGCCTTTTTAATAAGCATTAGAAGCCCCCTCAACACTCTTGTTTTGATTAGAATCCTCCATTTGATACATGTTACCACCACAATTATTCCTAACTATGCCCATGTATATCATATTTTAAAACTAATTAAACGTTCATCTTACATTAATGTTAGTACATGTCACAAAATCATACTTCTTTATCAATTGATGAGAAACTTCACAAATTAGAACAAAAACTCTAGAACAAATCAACCCAAAAATGACCAGAAGATAGATAAGAAGATAAAAGAACTTAGACCATCATTATGATGTTCTAAACACCGAACAAATACAGAATCAACACTCTAACAATAGAAACCCTAATTGGAATCAAGAAGATGAAAAACAACCAACACGAAATAGAAAATATTTTTCGTTTTAATAAACCCATGTGGGCTGGGCCTTCTCACCTCCGGTTTTAGGTCCAAGCTAGCATCCAAGCCCATAAGTAGCCATCAAGCCAATCAGCCCAATAACACTCCAAAAGCCCATAGCGTCTTGGCAACATATTAAAAATACAATACAAAGAAAATAGTTAGTAAGTATATATGCAAACAAAATGTTTTGACATTGAATTGAAAGTAAACACATATCTCAACACCCCCCCCCCCTCAATTCAATAGGCAAACATATTAAACAAATAAAATAAAAAAAACAGTTCTCATGTCTTGTAAAACATGCTTACTAGCGCGACTCATTGCTCAAAATTCAAACTTTACAAGAACAAGCTGTCTTTTAAAAAAACTTTACTTTCCAAACAAACTCACTTCTCCTTTTTTAAAACATATGCCAAGTGATTTGAAAAATATGGATTTTAAGAGCAATATGAAAGGTAAGCAATGTTGCATATAAAAACAAGAACCAAAGGCATTTCCTAATCAATTGATGCAACAACTTAATTGTTGTACATTAATGCAACACTTTACAAAGATTTTAAACAAATTGGAACACATATTTCCTTGAACCTTAAACCCATTTCTTATAAATTTCCAGCACATTTGAACTAGTTTTACAATTTTGCAAATCACTAAAACATAAAAAACTTTGAATTTGCAGATACACAAACATGCGCCAATAGAGTAAAGGCAATTACTTCATGTAAACAAACAAAAAACAGATAATATGGAAACAAGTATCCTCATTTAAATTGCTGGTAACTAGCAGTCAACTGATCAAAGATACACCACCTTAGTAAAGTAACATTGCCTTTTAATGATTTCACAACATTCAAAACAACATTAAACATTACTACCTATTAACAAATGATTCATAAAGGATCACTCAAATCTATTACAAGAACAGTTTAAACGACAATAAATCTTTCAAGATATAAAACTTCAAAGTTGTTTTCTTTTAATTTCTAGACCAACTTTCAAGAACAAAAGACATGAATAATGATGTTTGTGAGAAAACTTAAATCACCACATAACTAAAGCATGGTTTTCAAAAGAAAACTTACACGGCTTGCAATTCTTGTAAGAACATCCGAGTACATGGGCAGGTGCGTGTGACCTAAGCCCATACATGATCCCAAGCAATTCTGCTCCAAATAGCTTCAAGCCTAACGATCCATGCATGCATCAATATGCCTCATACAAAACAAACCAAGATATTAAACAACATACTAGAACTTTACCAATTAGAACTTTCTCCCAACACAGTTATTCAACAAAAACATTTTAAATCAACAATGCAGTTTAGATTCATCATTGACAAACGAATAAACTTCAAAGAATACTACACAGGTAATCATAAATTGCAATAAACACAACGCAAGAGAACATACATATAGTATGTTCATATGAATGTATTAACATATATCAGACACAAATCTGATACAAAAATCTATAAGACAAACATGTCATGTCACAAGACACAGAAACTTTCTTTAACACATAAAGAAAGAATCATAGGATTCCAAATAACTATAAAAAAACATATTTGATGAGAAAATAAAAGCCACACAGCTTTAAAAGAAATCAGAACCACATCCGAAAACATGACATGTGAAGAACTTAAAGACTAATTTGACTTGATAAAAAAAGAACTTTTACAACTTCACAAGAAACATATACCTCGTAAAGAACATAAAGACTAATTTTTACTCAAGAAAAAAACTTTTACAACTTCACAACAACCATTGAATCACAAGATTAAAAAACCATCAGATTCATATATGAGAAGACAAAAGTCACACGACTTTTAGAAGATTTTATAAGAAAAAAGTCACACGAGAAACAAACATGACTGAAAGACTTGTGAGGAACTTAAAGACTAATTTGACTTGATCAAAAAACTTTTACAACTTTACAAGAAGCATATAAAATTTGTAAAGAACATCAAGATTAATTTGAATCAGGCTAAAACTTTTACAACCTCACAAAAAATACCGAATTAAAATCATCATCAGCCAAAATAACTTAATGCTTCTTCACATTCTCACTAGCAATAACATCATCAAGCTTCTTAGCTTTATCCCTAATCTCCTCTTCAAACAATGGTCTGGACACACAAGAATTAAAATCATACCCAAATACTTATACAATGTGAACGACTCAAAGTTTAAACCTCACCACTTTCCCAACTTCCTCACAACCAAAAGGAAATTATGTCTTAACTTTCTCTATTAATCTCAACTTACACTCTAGCAAAACTCCCCTTACCATCCTTCTTAGTGCATCTATCAACAGTCACTTTGTCAAATATCCATAGTCACTCTGGCAAAACTCCCCTTAACAAATTATAAAAAGGTTTGTGATTTATGACATGTTTTCCACTAACAAGTTAGTGGTTTAGTTATTCATAACATCAACCATAACTTTCCACTACGCACAGTCTTACATACTTAATTATACTACGAGCCTCCAACATAGTACAAATAAATCACCGTAGCATGGTAGCAGAATATTAGCAGAATATTGTTCATTTGTGTTTTATATAAGGTACAATAAGAAATAAATAGCCACCAAAATAAATATTAAAAAGTATATTTAAAGAAAGGTCGGTCGAAGTTTGAAGCGATTGAAAACGTCTTAATTAAAACCCCAACGGTCATCAAACCCCTTACAATCACTCTCATTCAGTTCGTGATGTATTCCGCGCCCACCAGCAATTGCGAACTCAAACGTTACCGACGGTTCAATCCAAGATCGGCTCGTTGGCTTGATCTTAAGCTACCTTAACTTCAAAATCAAGCTCGGGCCTAGCTGAGCTGCGTCATTTAATTTCGATCTCGAGCCTAACCCACCCAGGCTTGACTCGAGCTCAACTCGTGAATAACCATAGCGTAAAGTCAAAACAAAAGGCAATGACACATGGAATGAACAACTAATATACCAATGGACATTATATACCAAAACCCGTATTCGAACCGGACCCGATTTATACTAGGTAATACCCGTCCTCGGAACAGGTCCTATACCCTAAAATAAGGTATTCAAATACTCGGTTTTAATCTAAACCTGGTGCATAGAGTATGATTTTTAGAGACATACATGGACCCGACTAACGCACCTCTAGTATAAGAAATAAATAAATAAACCGCCACTAACTAAATATAATATTAAAAAAAAGGAGGGTCGGTTTGAAGAAATAGGAAAGTAGAAGGAGGGAAACCCAACCCTAAACCCCCAACGACCAACCAACGGTCATCATTTAAATCAAATCCCATTTGCTTTTCGACGACGCAATTAAATCCATTCTCCGATGCGATTACTCATCGATTAATCTCAAATCCATCCTCTGATTTTCATTCGATCAAATCCACAACTCAACGATTCAATCTGTTCTCAGCCGCTGTGATTGCACCTCGTCAAATCTGGTATAAAAATCGAATCTCTGATCTCAAACCTACACTCTCACTCTGTTGCTGATATTACTTAGGGTTACTACAATTCTATTTAGTTGGCTGATTTTTAGGGTTACAGTTATAGCTTTCAAGAGTTCTAAGGATTTAAAATCGTATATTCTGTTCTGACATTACTTTTTAGGGTTACACTTGTTTTTTCAATGATAGGTAGGCGTAATTACCGACTGGTTATCTATGATATTAGCTTTTAATTGGGTACTGATAGCTGATGAAATATGATTTAGTAATAATGTGGAGTAAATTGAATGTTATAAACTACTTAAATGCTGTATATATATGATGGATGCTGTTTATTCTAGAACTATGAGTTTATGCGAGAAACCAAAAGCAAACTAAATCGTTTAATTTTTTTATTAGTGATTTATATTTTTTCAAAGTTTTTTACTTCGTAGATGCATATGTGTATGTTATGTATATTTCCAATCGTTAAACTGATTTGTTTCATTTCACAATTTTTTGCAAGTCGGTTTAGGGATTTTTTTGATGTATGTAACACATGTGTTTGCATCTAAGACGTATAAATTCAGATGAAAAATATAAATTATTATTGAAAAATTAAACAATTAAGATTTTTTTTTTGTTCTCGGAATAACTTACTGGTCTAAAGTAAACCTCTTTTATTTATATATATATGTACATTAAGTAGTTTAAATTATTCATTAAAATAATGATAAGGGATTTATGGTAGCGGTTAGGCGTAACTACTTGCCGGTGATCTATGGTAATAGCTTTTAAGTAGTTAATGTAGACGATACGGTAAGAGTAAATATAATAACGTGGAGTAAATGATGATTGATGTTATGGTGATAACATCATGTGAATTATGGTAAGGGACGTATGGCAGAAGCTTTTAAGTGGTAATAGTTATTAAGTGATTATTGATAAAACGGAATTACCGACTAACGATCTATGGTAATAGCTTTTAATTGCTGGATTATTGTTCCTGATAATAGTGAAAACTATAGGCTATAATGGTCATACCTCATTTTGTTCAATCATCCATCATTGAAAAAACCAATAAGATAACAGCATTACTAAGATATAGAATTTATTTTCCAAGATTAATTTCATATCTTGATTGCCTTGTGATATTCTGCATAATTTATTTTATTGATATGATACTAATCCAGTTTCATTGGTTTCATTTTTGGGGTGTGACAAATCGGAGATGGTGGTGCTAATCATCATAACGGATGCTCTGAGTCATACTACTGTGGATATATGTGCTGCTGCATGCTAAGGTTTGAAATAGATCCCCCTCGGTTAGGGTTTGTTGTTTTGAAATAATCAGTTTACTATGGATGAGTTTTTAAGAACTTATTGACTTTGGTAAAAACCCAACCCTAAACCCCAACGGTCATCAAAATCGGCGTTCAAACTACGCAATTAAATCCATTCTTTGATGCGATTCAATTCTATTCTATTCTCGTAAACTCAAACGATTCTCCACCACAAGTTAGCAATTGAACTCTGACTTCTCAAACGATTCCATTCCATTCGTTCTTCGATTAAACTCTAACGATTCTCCACCACAAGTTAGCAATTGAACTCTGACTTCTCAAACGATTCCATTCCATTCGTTCTTCGATTAAACTCTGCGATTACTCGGTTTTCGTTCGTCTAAACTATGTGATTACTCACCGATTTTCATTCGATCAATTCCACAACTCAGCAGCTATTCAACGGTTCTCGCAGACAACGCCTACCTGCGATTCAGCCGCTGTCCTTGCACCTCGTCAAATCTGGTAAGAAAATCGAATCTCTGATCTCAAACGTACACTCTCACTCTGTTGTTGATATAGGGTTACAATTGTATTTAGTCTTTTAATTTATGCTACTTGGTACTTTCTAGGGTTACAGTTATAGGTTTCATGAGTTGGTACTAAGTTCTAAGGATTTAAAATCATATATTCTATTCTGACATTACTTTTTAGGGTTACACATGATTTTTCAATGATAGGTGACTTATGGTAGCAGGCCGGCGTAGTTACTGACCGGCGATCTATGATATTAGCTTTTAAGTGGTTAATGATAGCCGATGAAATATGATTTAGTAATAATGTGGAGTAAATTGAATGTTATAAACTACTTAAATGTTGTATATATATATGATGGATGATGTTCATTATAGAACAACGAGTTTATGCGAGAATCAAAAAGCCAACTGAATCGTTTAATTTTTTTATTAGTGATTTATATTTTTTCAAAGCTTTTTTACTTCGTACATGCAATGTGTATGTTATATATATTTCCAATCGTTAAACTGATTTGTTTCATTTCACAATTTTTTGCAAGTCGGTTTAGTGATTTTTTTGATGTATGTAACATATGTGTTTGCATTTAAGACGTATAAATTCAGATGAAAATTTTAAATTATTATTGAAAAATTAAACAATTAAGATTTTCTTTTTGTTCTCGCAATAACTTAGTGGTCTATAGTAAACCTCTTATTATTATATATATATATGTACATTAAGTAGTTTAAATTATTCATTAAAATAATGATAAGGGACTTATGGTAGCGGTTAGGCGTAACTACGGGCCGGTGATCTATGGTAATAGCTTTTAAGTAGTTAATGATAGACGATACGGTAAGAGTAAATATAATAACGTGGAGTAAATGATGATTGATGTTATGGTGATTAACTCATGTGAATTATTGTAGGGTACTTACGGTAGAAGCTTTTAAGTGGTGATTGTTTTTAAGTGATTATTATTAGACGTAATTTTCGACTAGCGATCTATTGTGATAGGTTTTGATTGCTGGATTATTGCCCCTGATATCAGAATAGTGAAAACTATAGGTTAATGGTCATACCCTTTTTTGTTCAATCATCCATCATTGGAAAAAACCAATAAGATAACAAAATAATTCTTACTAGTTACCGATTTTGTATCAATTATAAAAACATTACTAAGATATAGAGTTTATTTTCCAGAATTAGTTTCATATCTTGATTGCCTTGTGATATTCTGCATAATTTTTTGTATTGATATGATACTAATCCTGTTTCATTGGTTTCATTTTTGGGGCGTGACAAATCGGAGATGGAGGTACGGATGCTCTGAGTCATACTACTGTGGATGCATGTGCCTGCTGCATGCGAAGGTTTGAAATATATCCCCCTCGGTTAGGGTTTGTTGTTTTGAAATAATCATTTTACTATGGATAGAGTTTTTAAGAATTTATTGACTTTGGTAAAACCCCAATCCTAAACCCCAACGGTCATCAAATCCGGCTTTCTTACTACGCAATTAAATCCTCTCTCCGAGGCGGTTCAATTCTATTCTATTCTCATAAACTCCAACGATTCTCCACCACAACTCAGCGATTGAACTCTAACTTCTCAAACGATTCCATTCCATTCCATTCGTTCTTCGATTAAACTCTGCAATTACTCGGTTTTCTTTCGTCTAAACTATGCGATTACTCACCGATTTTCATTCGATCAAATCCACAACTCAGCAGCTATTCAACGGTTCTCGTAAAAAACGCCTACCTGCGATTCGATCGGTTCTCAGTCGCTGTAATTGCACCTCGTCATATCTGGTAACAAAATCGAATCTCTGATTTCAAACGTACACCCTCACTCTGTTGTTGATATTACTTACTTAGGGTTACAATTGTAGTTAGTGTTTTAATTTAAGCTAGCTGTTGAGGAGGTTAATATAACAGCGATTTCTAGGGTTACAGTTATAGGTTCAAGAGTTCTAAGGATGTAAAATCAATTATTCTGTTCTGACATTACTTTCTAGGGTTACACTTGTTTTTTCAATGATAGGTGACTTATGGTAGCGGGTGGGTGTAATTACCGACCGACGATCTATGATATTAGCTTTTAAGTGGTTAATGATAGCCGATGAAATATGATTTAGTATTAATGTGGAGTAAATTGAATGTATAAGCTACTTAAATGTTGTATATATATGATGGATGATGTTCATTATAGAACGAGTTTATGCGAGAATCAAAAAGCAAACTGAATCGTTTAGTTTTTTTATTAGTCATTTTTATTTTTTCAAAGTTTTTTACTTCGTACATGCATATGTGTATGTTATATATATTTCCAATCGTTAAACTGATTTGTTTCATTTCACACTTTTTTGAGTCGGTTTAGTGATTTTTTTGATGTATATAACATATGTGTTTGCATCTAAGACGTATAAATGTTGATGAAAAATATAAATTATTATTGAAAATTTAAACAATTAAGATTTTCTTTTTGTTCTCGCAATAACTTAGTGAATATAATAACGTAGAGTAAATAATGATTGATGTTATGGTGATTAACTCATGTGAATTATCGTAGGGTACTTTCGGTAGAAGCTTTTAAGTGGTAATAGTTTTTAAGTGATTATTGATAGACGTAATTACCGACTAGCGATCTATGGTAATAGCTTTTAATTGCTGGATTATTGTCCCTGATATCAGAATAGTGAAAATTATAGGTTAATGGTCATACTTCCTTTTATTCTCATTGAAAAAACCAATAAGATAACAGAATAGTTATTATTAGCTACTGTTTTTGTATCTATAATGAAAGCATCACTAAGATCTAGAATTTGTTTTCCATGTTTAATTTCACATCTTGGTTGCCTTGTGATATTCTGCTTAAAACTATACGCTTGAAAGTTGTGTTTTGCATTTTGGCCAATCACTTGAAAATTGAAGATTTTAAGTATACAAATGGTGAGGTTCATTACAGCACAATTACGCGAGAACAAAAAAGCAAACTAGATCATTTTATTTTTTAATTAGTGATTTATATTTTTTCAAAATTTTTTACTTCATACATGCACATGAGTATGTTATATATATTTGTAATCATTAAACTGATTTGTTTCATTTAACAATTTTTTGCAAGTTAGTTTAGTGATTCCTTTATGTATATAACATATGTGTGTGCATCTAAGATGTATAAATTCCAAAAAAAATATGAAACATAATAGAAAATTAAACAATTTATATTCTTTTGTTCTCGCCATAACTTTGTGTTCTGTAGTAGCCTCTTATTGCATATACACACGTTAACATCCATTGTTATACTTTAATTATTTTTTTCATTTTTATTATTTTAATTTTTATATACAGTTTAGTAAAATTTGTATTTAAGCAAGAGCATATTATGAAATCAAATATATGTTCATTTTAACATAAAACTAAACTACTTTTAAGTTTGAAAAAACATTATAAAACTAGTAGGTTTGAGAAAACAGTATAATAGTTTACCTGCTAAGATTGAATAGCTTATTAGCATAATTTATTGTATTGATACGATACTAATCCAGTTTCTTTGGTTTCATTTTTTGGGGTGTGACTGTGTGACACATCGGAGATGGAGGTGCTAACATCATAAATGATGCTCTGAGTCTTACTACTGTGGATGTATGTGTTGCTGCTTGCATATGTTTGAAATATCTTCCGCTCAGTTAAGGTTTGTCATTTTAACATAATCAGATTATTGTGAGTATTTGGGTTGACTTTTATGTGAGGGGTTATCATACCTCTGATTCAGAAGCAGTTATCATACCTCAGATTCAGCTTATGACAGAAGCAGTTATCATACCTCTGATTCAGCTTCACCTTCTTTATAGGTACATCATCAATTTAATGTGAGTATTTGGGTTGACTTTTATGTGAGGGGTTTTGCGGCTTAATAGGTGTGTAATCAGCAAGAAATAACTCGAGTTAACTAGAACACGTTTTGACTCATAAGTCGTAACAAACTTGTTAATTTCATTCTTGCCTCAGGTTGAACAGGGTCGGGGCAGTTGGGTAACGGGTCATGTTGGGTCGATCTTGCAATTTTCTTTGGGCAAACTTTAACATTATACATCTGTTAACCAGGTGCAAGTTATCCCATCAATATTTATAACCCACTTCAATCACTTAGCATCCTCATAATAAGCCCATAGGAAACGCGTCTTTAACAAAAGAGTCCAAATGTTTTCTTACTAATACTATTCATTTGAGCCCAGCATCGTCCAGTATACTTGGATCAATGTACCACCAAAGTCAACACTCTCCAACCAGCAGCTTTGTCCCAATAAATGTCGAATTTGTCAAATTTTCAAACTGAACCAATTCTTTCCCGTGCCCAATCTTCCAAAAAGACCAAATTACCCTTTTAGTCAAAAGTCTTTAGATTAATTCTGTATCTGCTGTAATCTAATTATGACTAATGGTAGTTTGGGTCTTTACTAAACTAGTTTTATCCGAGTGTAAATCATGAGTAAACTTGACTGCAGCTAATGTGGTGACAAACAATTCATACACGTTAGAAACCTCCATGAATGATATGCCTTTATTAGTTTATATCCAGGTTAAGCAATTTGAATCAATCTAGAATATTATATCTTATTGCAAACAACAGATGAAGTTGAAAATTCTTGTTACAGCTACCTTTATGTGTGTTTTTAATATCTTCATATTTGTAATCGTATTGGTTTTCCCATTCTTGCAGGTTCAGAGTAACACATTACCGCTCTACATGAAATACCTTCCGGCGACACCGATCAAACAGAACCACTCGGTTCGTCATCTCTGACTCGTCTGATCAGGTAACTATTCGTGATAAAACTTATTAAACCCACTTTGATACAAGTTACCACCGAAATTATTCCTACCTCGGGTGGCCTTATAAATCCTATAATAAAACTTATTAAACCTTCATCTTACATTAATATTAGTACAACCCCCCTCCCCCCAAAAAAAATAAATAAAAAAATCTTCTTATCCTATTAGCATTCTCATTACCCACCCCAACAGTCCTAACTAACCTATTATTCTTCCCTAAGGTAACAAACTAATTAGCATAAGCCAAAATAATTGAATTTCTATTTACTTTCTCACTAGTAACAACATCATCAAGCTTATTAGCTTGTGTTAAATACAACCTTGTTATTGATATTTAGTTTCTCAATGAATGGTAACACATTCTTAGTAACCAAGTATTTATCAATCTTCTTAGCCTTAGCATTAAATAATTTCTTATTAAAAGCCTTTTTTGTTATCTTGCCTCTATCAACAACAACCCTCGCATCCTTACTAGTCAACCTTTCTCTTCTTATACCCTACCATATGACCAACCCCAATTTAGGCATAGCATTCAAAATCACATTACTCTCCTTAATCACAAGCCCTAAATATAATAGAAAATAGATAACCTTAAAAGCTGTAAAATTATTCACATACTCATTCATGCTCTCATCCATACGATTTTTGAGAAACTATAAATATGTTTTTAGGTCATAGTTGCAACCTCTATAAAGCTTAATCCCCTCAGATAAGAAAACATAATTTTAGTCCAAAACCTCATTAAATATATCCTAAACTTTAGATTCTATCCCAACAAAGCTTATAGCCTATCTTAGCTAATATTCACGTTATTATTAAACATAGAATTAAAAGTCACTGCTTATTCTCATTCTTAAAATCGCAATATCTCCAGATTCCCCTTTTAAGAGGTAACCGATTTACACCATAACCCTTATCACAACCTTCAACAGATTCCACCTCTGGTATAGTACCAGCTACATCAACATTAGCCTTTTGATAAGCATTAAGGCCATAACTAGAAGCCCCCTCAAAACTCTTGTTTTGATCAAAATCCCCACTTTAATACATGTTACCACCAAAATTACTCCTGCATCTGGCTGTATTATTCCTATTTTGAAACTGATTGAACCTTTGTCATACATTAAAGTTAGTAACCCCCACCCCCTCTCTCAGTCTTCTAATCCAATTAGCACTCTCATTACCCACCCCAACAGTTAGGACCTATTATTCTTCCCCAAGGGAACAAACTAATTTGCATAGGCCAAAATAACTGAATTTCTCTTTACTTTCCCACTAGTAACAACATCATCAAGCTTATTAGCTTTATCCCTAACCTCTTCAAATAAAAGTCTAGACACACAAGAAGTTAAATCTTACCCAAATAACTCAAAGGTTTTAACTAATATTCAATTGAAACCAACACCACTTCCAAAACTTCCTCAAAACCATAAGGATATTCAGTCTTCTTTTTCTTTGGAAGTTTTCACTAAGCATTAATCTCAACGTCTTCTTTAAACATATTGCATGAGTTTTACGAGCAATTGCATCAAAAGAAGACACGTTATCCACCTAAGTCTTCTTTCCAGCCCCATAATCAATATTAGTGTTAAATACAACCTTGTTGTTGATATTTAGTTTCTCAATGAATTATAACTCATTCTTAGTAACCAAGTATTCACCAATCTTCTTAGCCTTAGCGTTAAATAGTTTCTTATTAGAAGCTTTTTTTGTATCTTGCCTCTATCAGCAACAACCCTCGCATCCTTACTTGTCAGCCTTTCTCTTCTTATCCCCTACCATATCTCCATGTCCACCCCCCAAATTAGGCAAAGCATTCAAAACCACATTACTCTCCTTAATAACAAGCCCTATATATAATAGAAAATAGGTAACCTTAAAAGCTGTAAAATTATTCACATACTCATTCATGCTCTCATCCATACGATTTTTTAGAAACTAAAAATATGTTTTTAGGTCAGAGTTGCAACCTGTATAAAGCTTAATCCCCTTAGATAAGTAAATATTAGGAAATATGCTATTAGTCCAAAACCTCATTAAATATATCCTAAACTTTAGATTCTATCCCAACAAAGCTTATAGCCTATCTTAGCTAATATTCACGTTATTATTAAACATAGAATTAAAAGTCACTGCTTATTCTCATTCTTAAAATCGCAATATCTCCGGATTCCCCTTTTAAGAGGTAACCGATTTACACCATTACCCTTATCACAACCTTCAACAGAAGCCACCTCAGGTATAGAACCAACTACATCAACATCAGCTTTTTGATAAGCATTAAGGCCATAACTAGAAGCCCCCTCAAAACTCTTGTTTTGATCAAAATTCCCACTTTAATACATGTTACCACCAAAATTACTCCTGCATCCGGTCGTATTATTCCTATTTTGAAACTGATTAGACCTTCGTCATACATTAAAGTTAGTAACCCCCACCCCCTCTATCATTCTTCTAATCCAATTAGCACTCCCATTACCCACCCCAACATTCCTAACAAGGTCATTTATTCTTCCTTATAGTTTACAAACACACCATCATCAGCCAAAATAACTAAATTCTTCTTCACATTTTCAACAGCAACAACATCATCAAGCATCTTAGCTTTATCCCTAATGTCCTCTTCAAATAAAGGTTTGGGCACATAAGAATGAAAATCATGCCCAAATACTTTACAGTGTGAATGACTCAAAAGGTTTTAACTAATATTCAACTGAAACCAATACCACTTTCCCAACTTCCTCACAACCAAAAGGATATTTAGTCTTAACTTTCTTTGGAAGTTTACACTAAGCATTAATCTCAACAACCTCCTTAAGCATATCGCCTGAGTTTTACGAGCAGTTGCATCAATAGAAAACACTTTATCCACCTAGTCTTCTTTCTAGCCCTAGAATCAATATTAGTGCTAGTGTTAAATACAACTTTGTTGATATCCATGGCATACAGAACTAGAAATAGTCTTTAATTTCTCAATGAATGGTAACTCCTTCATAGTAAACAAGTATTTATCAATCTCCTTAGCCATAGCATTAAATAGTTTCTTGTTAGAAGCTTTTTGTATCTTGCCTCTATTAGCAACAACCCCCGCATCCTCGCATCCTTACTCGTCACCTTTCTCTTCTTATACCCTACCATATTTCCAACCCCAAATTTAGGCAAAGCATTCAAAACCACATTACTCTCCTTAATCACAAGCCCTAAATATAATAGAAAATAGGTAACCTTAAAAGCTGTAAAATTATTCACATACTCATTCATGCTCTCATCCATACGATTTTTGAGAAACTATAAATATGTTTTTAGGTCATAGTTGCAACCTCTATAAAGCTTAATCCCCTAAAATAAGAAAACATAATATTAGGCCAAAACCTTGTTAAATGTATCCTAAACTTTAGCTTCTATCCCACAAAGCTAATAGTCTATCTCAACTAATATTCATGTTATTATTTATTATAGAATTTAGAATAAGAAGTCACTGGCTTATTCTCATTCTTAAAATCGCAAAATCTCCATATTCTCTTTTAAGAGGTAACCCATTTACACCATTACACATATCACAACCTTCAACGGAAGCCCCCTTAGAGATAGTACCAGCCGCACCAATATATATATCAGCCTTTTGATAAGCATTAAGGCCATAACAAGAAGCCCCCTCAGCCTCTTGTTTTGATTAGAATCCCCCACTTTGATACATGTTACCACCGAAATTATTCCTACCTCTGCCTTTATAAATCCTATTTTAAAACTAACTAAACCTTCATCTTACATTAGTGTTATGGCACCCCCCAATATATATATATATATAGGATTGATTTCTTTTGAGAACTGCTTTGAGTTTTAAGAACTCGAAAGAACTCAACCTAACAATTTTTTTTTTTGAATTTTTTTTACACATGTGTAATACGTAAGTGTAAGTGATGTACAAAAAATTACGGTATTTTTTTACACACCGAATCGACTTATTACACATGTGTAACTAACAGTTAAACTTGTGTAATCATCAAAAATACTTACTCTCTCTCCTGCTTCATTTTTTAATTACATTTAATCTTAGCCACATATTTCATGTCATTTAATTAAATGTGTGGTCCAAATTTGAGTTCTTAAAGTTCTTACAACTCAACATGGTTCTCAAAATATCTCCCCGCTATATATATATATATATGTATATAATGCCATTAGCATTCTCATTACCCATCCCAACAGTCCTAACTTACCTATTATTCTTCCCCAAGGTAACAAACTAATTAGCATAAGCCAAAATAACTGAATTTCTCTTTACTTTCTTACTAGTAACAACATCATCAAGCTTATTAGCTTTATTGCTAACCTCTTCAAATAAAAGTCTGGATACACAAGAAGTAAAATCTTACCCAAATAACTCAAAAGGTTTTAACTAATATTCAACTTAAACCAACACCACTTCCCAAACTTCCTCATAACCAAAAGGATAAGCATTAAGGTCATAACTAGAAGCCCCTTCAGCACTCTTGTTTTGATTAGAATCCCCACTTTGATACATGTTAACACCAAAATTATTCATACCTCTGCCCTCATAAATCCTATTTTAAAACTAATTAAACCTTCATCTTACATTAGTGTTAGTACCCCCCCCCCCCAACACAAAATAAATAATAAAAAAAAATATCTATTTCCATTAGCATTCTCATTACCCACCCCAACAGTCCTAACTGGCCTATTATTCTTCCCCACGGTAACAAACTAATCGGCATCAAAATAACTGAATTTCTCTTCACTTTCTCACTAGCAACAACATCATCAAGCTTATTAAATTTATCCCTAACCTCTTCAAATAAAATTCTAGACACAAGAAGTAAAATCTTACCCAAATACGGTTTTAACTAATATTCAACTGAAACCAACACCACTTCCCCCATTTCCTCATAACCAAAAGGATATTCAGTCTTCTTTTTCTTTGGAAGTTTACACTAAGCATTAATCTCAAAACCCTCCTTAAGCATATTGCATGAGTTTTACGAGCAGTTGCATCAAAAGAAGACACGTTATCCACCTAAGTCTTCTGTCCAGCCCCATAATCAATATTAGTGTTAAATACAACCTTGTTGCTGATATTTTGTTTTTCAATGAATAGTAACTTATTCTTAGTAACCAAGTATTTACCATCTCCTTAGCTTTAGCATTAAATTGTTTCTTATTAGAAGCTTTTTTTTTTTATCTTGCCTCTATCAGCAACAACCCTGCATACTTACTAGTCACATTTCTCTTATACCCTACCATATCTCCATGTCCACCCCCCAAAGTAGGCAAAGCATTCAAAACCACATTACTCTCCTGATAGTATAATACAATACGTATATATAGGTGTTACATTCTTCCCACCTTATTTTAATCTCGTTTTCGAGATTAGTTGAACAAATGATGATACTAATTTATTTCATACTCAAATTCCAACCTATGTTCCCTACCTCGTCGGGAATTCCATTTTGCTATTACCATACAAATTGCTTTCTGCTTAGCTTTCTTCATCTGGTGATCTTCAATCTGTAGTGGTCTCTCAACACGTGTAACACCCGAGAGGTTATACAATAGGTCATATATAAGTAAATAGTTCCATATTTGAATATAAATTAAACCAATACTTGTACCTTTTTATAGAGCGCCAATGGCATGGGTAAGTACTCTTCAATATGTATGTCATCTATACCTGATTGATTTAGGTGTGCATACTCTTACCATAAACTTTATATATGCGAAATAGATTAAACCAATACTTGTTCCTTTTATTAAGTGTCTGCCACATGGATAAGAACTCTTCAATAGGTATGCCATCTATACCGGATTGGTTTAGGTGTGCGGATCCTACCTATGCAAGATCCATAAACTTCATTTATGCCAATTAAATAAATCTAATGCTCGTCTTTTTTATTGAGTGTTAATGAGATGGGTAAGAACTATTATGTATGTCATCTATACTATATCGGATTGGTTTAGGTATATAGACTCTGCCTATGCAAGATCCATAAACTTCATTTATGCCAAAACTTTCATTGTACTTCTTATTATTCTTTCTTTCACATTTAATCTGCCAAAACTGCCATTGAACTTCTTTCTATTCTTCTTTCTTTCACATTTAATCTTCTTTAAACCTATTTTCATTTAGAACTAGTAACTTAATCATTGTTTATCTAGGTCTTCTTTAAAACAAGAGTTAAACTTAAAAAATATTGTATGGAGGTCACCAAGACCGAATTTCTGATCCGATTCAGTGGTTCGACCCATACTCAGTTTTTTCTCCGGCTCAGTGAACATACCTCTTTGTCAATACTGGCAAAATTTCGAATTAGCCGCAAGGTGGCTTCAGGGCATAGTTTTTGATCCTATTCTATTTTATGGTCATAAAATATTGTATGGAGGTCACCAAGACCGAAATTCTGATCCGATTCAGTGGTTCGATCCATACTCAGTTTTTTCTCCGTCTTAGTGAACATACCACTTTGGCAATTACGGCAAAATTTCGAACGGGCCGTGAGGTGGCGTCAGGGCAGAGTTATTGATCCGATTCTTTTGTAGGGTCATAAAATATTGTATGGAGGTCACCAAGACCGAATTTCTGATCCGACTCAGTGGATCGACCTATACTCAGTTTTTTCTCCGTCTTAGTGAACATACCCCTTTGGCAATACTGGCAAAATTTCAAACGGGCCGCGAGATGGCGTCAGGGCATAGTTATTGATCCGATTCTTTCGTAGGGTCCTAAAATATTGTATGGAGGTCACCAAGACTGAATTTCTGATCCGATTCAGTGGTTCGACCCATACTCAGTTTTTTCTCCGGCTCAGTGAACATACCTCTTTGTCAATACAGGCAAAATTTCGAATTAGCCGCGAGGTGGCTTCAGGGCATAGTTTTTGAACCTATTCTATCTTAGGGTCATAAAATATTGTATGGAGGTCACCAAGACTGAATTTCTGATCCGATTCAGTGGTTCGACCCATACTCAGTTTTTTCTCCGGCTCAGTGAACATACCTCTTTGTCAATACAGGCAAAATTTCGAATTAGCCGCAAGGTGGCTTCAGGGCATAGTTTTTGATCATATTCTATTTTATGGTCATAAAATATTGTATGGAGGTCACCAAGACCGAAATTCTGATCCGATTCAGTGGTTCGATCCATACTCAGTTTTTTCTCCGTCTTAGTGAACATACCACTTTGGCAATTACGGCAAAATATCGAACGGGCCGTGAGGTGGCGTCAGGGCAGAGTTATTGATCCGATTCTTTTATAGGGTCATAAAATATTGTATGGAGGTCACCAAGACCGAATTTCTGATCCGACTCAGTGGATCGACCTATACTCAGTTTTTTCTCCGTCTTAGTGAACATACCCCTTTGGCAATACTGGCAAAATTTCAAACGGGCCGCGAGATGGCGTCAGGGCATAGTTATTGATCCGATTCTTTCGTAGGGTCCTAAAATATTGTATGGAGGTCACCAAGACTGAATTTCTGATCCGATTCAGTGGTTCGACCCATACTCAGTTTTTTCTCCGGCTCAGTGAACATACCCCTTTGGCAATACTGGCAAAATTTCGAATTAGCCGCGAGGTGGCTTCAGGGCATAGTTTTTGAACCTATTCTATCTTAGGGTCATAAAATATTGTATGGAGGTCACCAAGACCGAAATTATGATCCGATTCAGTGGTTCGATCCATACTCAGTTTTTTCTCCGTCTTAGTGAACATACCCCTTTGGCAATTACGGCAAAATTTCGAACGGGCCGCGAGGTGGCGTCTGGGCAGAGTTATTGATCCGATTCTTTTGTATGGTCATAAAATATTGTATGGAGGTCACCAAAGCCGAATTTCTGATCCGACTCAGTGGATCGACCCATACTCAGTTTTTTCTCCGTCTCAGTGAACATACCCCTTTGGCAATATTGGCAAAATTTCAAACGGGCCGCGAGGTGGCGTCAGGGCATAGTTATTGATCCGATTCTTTCGTAGGGTTCTAAAATATTGTATGGAGGTCACCAAGACCGAATTTCTAATCCGATTCAGTGGTTCGACCCAAACTCAGTTTTTTCTCCGGCTCAGTGAACATACCCCTTTGGCAATACTGCAAAATTTCGAACTGGCCGCGAGGTGGCTTCAGGGCATAGTTTCTGATCTTATTCTATCTTAGGGTTATAAAATATTGTATGGAGGTCACCAAGACCGAAATTGTGATCCGACTCAGTGGTTCGACCCATACTCAGTTTTTTCTCCTTCTTAGTGAACATACCCCTTTGGCACATACGGCAAAATTTCGAACGTGCCGCCAGGTGGCGTCAGAGCAGAGTTATTGATCCGATTCTTTTGTAGGGTCATAAAATATTGTATGGAGGTCACCAAGACCGAATTTCTGATCCGACTCAGTGGATCAACCCATACTAAGTTTTTTCTCCGTCTCAATGAACATACCCTTTTGGCAACACTGTCAAAATTTCAAACGGGCCGCGAGGTGGCGTCAGGGCATAGTTATTGATCCGATTCTTTTGTAGGGTCATAAAATATTGTATGGAGGTCACCAAGACCGAATTTATGTTCCGACTCAGTGGATCAACCCATACTCAGTTTTTCTTCGTCTCAGTGAACATACCCCTTTGGCAATACTGGCAATATTTCAAACGGGCCGCGAGGTGGCGTCAGGGCATAGTTATTGATCCGATTCTTTCGTAGGGTCCTAAAATATTGTATGAAAATCACCAAGACCGAATTTCTGATCCGATTAAGTGGTTCGACCCATACTCAGTTTTTTCTCCGTCTCAGTGAACATACCCCTTTGGCAATTACGGCAAAATTTCGAACGGGTCGCGAGGTGGTGTTAGGGCATAGTTATTGTTCCGATTCTTTCGTAAGGTCATAAAATATTGTATGGAGGTCACCAAGACCGAATTTCTGATCCGATTCAGTGGTTCGACCCATATTCAGTTTTTTCTCCGTCTCATTCTCCATCTCAGTGAACATACCCCTTTGGCAATACTGGCAAAATTTCAAACGGGCCGCGAGTTGGCGTCAGGGCATAGTTATTGATCCGATTCTTTTGTAGGGTCATAAAATATTGTATGGAGGTCACCAAGACCGAATTTATGATCCGACTCAGTGGATCAACCCATACTCAGTTTTTTCTCCGTCTCAGTGAACATACCCCTTTGGCAATACTGGCAAAATTTCTAACTGGCCGCGAGGTGGCTTCAGGGCATAGTTTTTGATCCTATTCTATCTTAGGGTTATAAAATATTGTATGGAGGTCACCAAGACCGAATTTCTGATCCGATTAAGTGGTTCGACCCATACTCAGTTTTTTCTCCGTCTCAGTGAACATACCCCTTTGGCAATTACGGCAAAATTTCGAACGGGTCGCGAGGTGGTGTTAGGGCATAGTTATTGATCCGATTCTTTCGTAAGGTCATAAAATATTGTATGGAGGTCACCAAGACCGAATTTCTGATCCGATTCAGTGGTTCGACCCATATTCAGTTTTTTCTACGTCTCATTCTCCATCTCAGTGAACATACCCCTTTGGCAATACTGGCAAAATTTCAAACGGGCCGCGAGGTAGCGTCAGGGCATAGTTATTGATCCGATTCTTTTGTAGGGTCATAAAATATTGTATGGAGGTCACCAAGGCCGAATTTATGATCCGACTCAGTGGATCAACCCATACTCAGTTTTTTCTTCGTCTCAGTGAACATACCCCTTTGGCAATACTGGCAAAATTTCAAACGGGCCGCGAGGTGGCGTCAGGGCATATTTATTGATCCGATTCTTTCGTAGGGTCCTAAAATATTGTATGGAGGTCACCAAGACCGAATTTCTGATCCGATTAAGTGGTTCGACCCATACTCAGTTTTTTCTCCGTCTCAGTGAACATACCCCTTTGGTAATTACGGCAAAATTTCGAAAGGGTCGCGAGGTGGTGTTAGGGCATAGTTATTGTTCCGATTCTTTCGTAAGGTCATAAAATATTGTATGGAGGTCACCAAGACCGAATTTCTGATCCGATTCAGTGTTTCGACACATAGTCAGTTTTTTCTCCGTCTCATTCTCCGTCTCAGTGAACATACCCTTTTGGCAATACTGGTAAAATTTCAAACGGGACGCGAGGTGGCGTCAGGGCATATTTATTGATCCGATTCTTTCGTAGGGTCCTAAAATATTGTATGGAGGTCACCAAGACCGAATTTCTGATCCGATTAAGTGGTTCGACCCATACTCAGTTTTTTCTACGTCTCAGTGAACATACCCTTTTGGTAATTACGGCAAAATTTCGAAAGGGTCGCGAGGTGGTTTTAGGGCATAGTTATTGTTCCGATTCTTTCGTAAGGTCATAAAATATTGTATGGAGGTCACCAAGACCGAATTTCTGATCCGATTCAGTGTTTCGACACATAGTCAGTTTTTTCTCCGTCTCATTCTCCGTCTCAGTGAACATACCCTTTTGGCAATACTGGTAAAATTTCAAACGGGACGCGAGGTGGCGTCAGGGCATATTTATTGATCCGATTCTTTTGTAGGGTCCTAAAATATTGTATGGAGGTCACCAAGATCGAATTTCTGATCCGATTAAGTGGTTCGACCCATACTCAGTTTTTTCTCCGTCTCAGTGAACATACCCCTTTGGCAATTACGGCAAAATTTCGAACGGGTCGCGAGGTGGTGTTAGGGCATAGTTATTGTTCCGATTCTTTCGTAAGGTCATAAAATATTGTATGGAGGTCACCAAAACCGAATTTCTGATCCGATTCAGTGTTTCGACCCATAGTCAGTTTTTTCTCCGTCTCATTCTCCATCTCAGTGAACATTCCCCTTTGGCAAAACTGGCAAAATTTCAAACGGGCCGCGAGGTGGCGTCAGGGCATAGTTATTGATCCGATTCTTTTGTAGGGTAATAAAATATTGTATGGAGGTCACCAAGATCGAATTTCTGATCCGACTCAGTGGATCGACCCATACTCAGTTTTTACTCCGTCTCAGTGAACATACCCCTTTGGCAATACTGGCAAAATTTCAAATGGGCCGCGAGGTGGCGTCAGGGCATAGTTATTGATCCGATTCTTTCGTAGGGTCCTAAAATATTGTATGAAAATCACCAAGACCGAATTTCTGATCCGATTAAGTGGTTCGACCCATACTCAGTTTTTTCTCCGTCTCAGTGAACATACCCCTTTTGGCAATTACGGCAAAATTTCAAACGGGTCGCGAGGTGGTGTTAGGGCATAGTTATTGATCCGATTCTTTCGTAAGGTCATAAAATATTGTATGGAGGTCACCAAGACCGAATTTCTGATCCGATTCAGTGGTTCGACCCATATTCAGTTTTTTCTCCGTCTCATTCTCCATCTCAGTGAACATACCCATTTGGCAATACTGGCAAAATTTCAAACGGGCCGCGAGGTGGCGTCAGGGCATAGTTATTGATCCGATTCTTTTGTAGGGTCATAAAATATTGTATGGAGGTCACCAAGACCGAATTTATGATCCGACTCAGTGGATCAACCCATACTCAGTTTTTTCTCCGTCTCAGTGAACATACCCCTTTGGCAATACTGGCAAAATTTCAAACGGGCCGCGAGGTGGCGTCAGGGCATATTTATTGATCCGATTCTTTCGTAGGGTCCTAAAATATTGTATGGAGGTCACCAAGACCGAATTTCTGATCCGATTAAGTGGTTCGACCCATACTCAGTTTTTTCTCCGTCTCAGTGAACATACCCCTTTTGGCAATTACGGCAAAATTTCGAACGGGTCGCGAGGTGGTGTTAGGGCATAGTTATTGATCCGATTCTTTCGTAAGGTCATAAAATATTGTATGGAGGTCACCAAGACCGAATTTCTGATCCGATTCAGTGGTTCGACCCATATTCAGTTTTTTCTCCGTCTCATTCTCCATCTCAGTAAACATACCCCTTTGGCAATACTGGCAAAATTTCAAACGGGCCGCGAGGTGGCGTCAGGGCATAGTTATTGATCCGATTCTTTTGTAGGGTCATAAAATATTGTATGGAGGTCACCAAGACCGAATTTATGATCCGACTCAGTGGATCAACCAATACTCAGTTTTTTCTCCGTCTCAGTGAACATACCCCTTTGGCAATACTGGCAAAATTTCAAACGGGCCGCGAGGTGGCGTCAGGGCATATTTATTGATCCGATTCTTTCGTAGGGTCCTAAAATATTGTATGGAGGTCACCAAGACCGAATTTCTGATCCGATTAAGTGGTTCGACCCATACTCAGTTTTTTCTCCGTCTCAGTGAACATACCCCTTTGGCAATTACGGCAAAATTTCGAAAGGGTCGCGAGGTGGTGTTAGGGCATAGTTATTGTTCCGATTCTTTCGTAAGGTCATAAAATATTGTATGGAGGTCACCAAGACCGAATTTCTGATCCGATTAAGTGTTTCGACCCATAGTCAGTTTTTTCTCCGTCTCATTCTCCATCTCAGTGAACATACCCCTTTGGCAATACTGGCAAAATTTCAAACGGGCCGCGAGGTGGCGTTAGGGCATATTTATTGATCCGATTCTTTTGTAGGGTCCTAAAATATTGTATGGAGGTCACCAAGACCGAATTTCTGATCCGATTAAGTGGTTCGACCCATACTCAGTTTTTTCTCCGTCTCAGTGAACATACCCCTTTGGCAATTACGGCAAAATTTTGAACGGGTCGCGAGGTGGTGTTAGGGCATTGTTATTGTTCCGATTCTTTCGTAAGGTCATAAAATATTGTATGGAGGTCACCAAGACCGAATTTCTGACCCGATTCAGTGTTTCGACCCATAGTCAGTTTTTTCTCCGTCTCATTCTCCATCTCAGTGAACATACCCCTTTGGCAATACTGGCAAAATTTCAAACGGGCCGCGAGGTGGCGTCAGGGCATAGTTATTGATCCGATTCTTTTGTAGGGTCATAAAATATTGTATGGAGGTCACCAAGACCGAATTTATGATCCGACTCAGTGGATCAACCCATACTCAGTTTTTTCTCCGTCTCAGTGAACATACCCCTTTGGCAATACTGGCAATATTTCAAACGGGCCGCGAGGTGGCGTCTGGGCATAGTTATTGATCCGATTCTTTCGTAGGGTCCTAAAATATTGTATGAAAATCACCAAGACCGAATTTCTGATCCGATTAAGTGGTTCGACCCATACTCAGTTTTTTCTCCGTCTCAGTGAACATACCCCTTTGGCAATTACGGCAAAATTTCGAACGGGTCGCGAGGTGGTGTTAGGGCATAGTTATTGATCCGATTCTTTCGTAAGGTCATAAAATATTGTATGGAGGTCACCAAGACCGAATTTCTGATCCGATTCAGTGGTTCGACCCATATTCAGTTTTTTCTCCGTCTCATTCTCCATCTCAGTGAACATACCCCTTTGGCAATACAGGCAAAATTTCAAACGGGCCGCGAGGTAGCGTCAGGGCATAGTTATTGATCCGATTCTTTTGTAGGGTCATAAAATATTGTATGGAGGTCACCAAGGCCGAATTTATGATCCGACTCAGTGGATCAACCCATACTCAGTTTTTTCTTCGTCTCAGTGAACATACCCCTTTGGCAATACTGGCAAAATTTCAAACGGGCCGCGAGGTGGCGTCAGGGCATATTTATTGATCCGATTCTTTTGTAGGGTCCTAAAATATTGTATGGAGGTCACCAAGACCGAATTTCTGATCCGATTAAGTGGTTCGACCCATACTCAGTTTTTTCTCCGTCTCAGTGAACATACCCCTTTGGTAATTACGGCAAAATTTCGAAAGGGTCGCGAGGTGGTGTTAGGGCATAGTTATTGTTCCGATTCTTTCGTAAGGTCATAAAATATTGTATGGAGGTCACCAAGACCGAATTTCTGATCCGATTCAGTGTTTCGACACATAGTCAGTTTTTTCTCCGTCTCATTCTCCGTCTCAGTGAACATACCCTTTTGGCAATACTGGTAAAATTTCAAACGGGACGCGAGGTGGCGTCAGGGCATATTTATTGATCCGATTCTTTTGTAGGGTCCTAAAATATTGTATGGAGGTCACCAATATCGAATTTCTGATCCGATTAAGTGGTTCGACCCATACTCAGTTTTTTCTCCGTCTCAGTGAACATACCCCTTTGGCAATTACGGCAAAATTTCGAACGGGTCGCGAGGTGGTGTTAGGGCATAGTTGTTGTTCCGATTCTTTCGTAAGGTCATAAAATATTGTATGGAGGTCACCAAGACCGAATTTCTGATCCGATTCAGTGTTTCGACCCATAGTCAGTTTTTTCTCCGTCTCATTCTCCATCTCAGTGAACGTTCCCCTTTGGCAAAACTGGCAAAATTTCAAACGGGCCGCGAGTTGGCGTCAGGGCATAGTTATTGATCCGATTCTTTTGTAGGGTAATAAAATATTGTATGGAGGTCACCAAGATCGAATTTCTGATCCGACTCAGTGGATCGACCCATACTCAGTTTTTACTCCGTCTCAGTGAACATACCCCTTTGGCAATACTGGCAAAATTTCAAACGGGCCGCGAGGTGGCGTCAGGGCATAGTTATTGATCCGATTCTTTCGTAGGGTCCTAAAATATTGTATGAAAATCACCAAGACCGAATTTCTTATCCGATTAAGTGGTTCGCCCCATACTCAGTTTTTTCTCCGTCTCAGTGAACATACCCCTTTTGGCAATTACGGCAAAATTTCGAACGGGTCGCGAGGTGGTGTTAGGGCATAGTTATTGATCCGATTCTTTCGTAAGGTCATAAAATATTGTATGGAGGTCACCAAGACCGAATTTCTGATCCGATTCAGTGGTTCGACCCATATTCAGTTTTTTCTCCGTCTCATTCTCCATCTCAGTGAACATACCCCTTTGGCAATACCGGCAAAATTTCAAACGGGCCGCGAGGTGGCGTCAGGGCATAGTTATTGATCCGATTCTTTTGTAGGGTCATAAAATATTGTATGGAGGTCACCAAGGCCGAATTTATGATCCGACTCAGTGGATCAACCCATACTCAGTTTTTTCTTCGTCTCAGTGAACATACCCCTTTGGCAATACTGGCAAAATTTCAAACGGGCCGCGAGGTGGCGTCAGGGCATATTTATTGATCCGATTCTTTCGTAGGGTCCTAAAATATTGTATGGAGGTCACCAAGACCGAATTTCTGATCCGATTAAGTGGTTCGACCCATACTCAGTTTTTTCTCCGTCTCAGTGAACATACCCCTTCGGTAATTACGGCAAAATTTCGAAAGGGTCGCGAGGTGGTGTTAGGGCATAGTTATTGTTCCGATTCTTTCGTAAGGTCATAAAATATTGTATGGAGGTCACCAAGACCGAATTTCTGATCCGATTCAGTGTTTCGACACATAGTCAGTTTTTTCTCCGTCTCATTCTCCGTCTCAGTGAACATACCCTTTTGGCAATACTGGTAAAATTTCAAACGGGACGCGATGGTGGCGTCAGGGCATATTTATTGATCCGATTCTTTTGTAGGGTCCTAAAATATTGTATGGAGGTCACCAAGATCGAATTTCTGATCCGATTAAGTGGTTCGACCCATACTCAGTTTTTTCTCCGTCTCAGTGAACATACCCCTTTGGCAATTACGGCAAAATTTCGAACGGGTCGCGAGGTGGTGTTAGGGCATAGTTATTGTTCCGATTCTTTCGTAAGGTCATAAAATATTGTATGGAGGTCACCAAAACCGAATTTCTGATCCGATTCAGTGTTTCGACCCATAGTCAGTTTTTTCTCCGTCTCATTCTCCATCTCAGTGAACATTCCCCTTTGGCAAAACTGACAAAATTTCAAACGGGCCGCGAGGTGGCGTCAGGGCATAGTTATTGATCCGATTCTTTTGTAGGGTAATAAAATATTGTATGGAGGTCACCAAGATCGAATTTCTGATCCGACTCAGTGGATCGACCCATACTCAGTTTTTACTCCGTCTCAGTGAACATACCCCTTTGGCAATACTGGCAAAATTTCAAACGGGCCGCGAGGTGGCGTCAGGGCATAGTTATTGATCCGATTCTTTCGTAGGGTCCTAAAATATTGTATGAAAATCACCAAGATCGAATTTCTGATCCGATTAAGTGGTTCGACCCATACTCAGTTTTTTCTCCGTCTCAGTGAACATACCCCTTTTGGCAATTACGGCAAAATTTCAAACGGGTCGCGAGGTGGTGTTAGGGCATAGTTATTGATCCGATTCTTTCGTAAGGTCATAAAATATTGTATGGAGGTCACCAAGACCGAATTTCTGATCCGATTCAGTGGTTCGACCCATATTCAGTTTTTTCTCCGTCTCATTCTCCATCTCAGTGAACATACCCCTTTGGCAATACTGGCAAAATTTCAAACGGGCCGCGAGGTGGCGTCAGGGCATAGTTATTGATCCGATTCTTTTGTAGGGTCATAAAATATTGTATGGAGGTCACCAAGACCGAATTTATGATCCGACTCAGTGGATCAACCCATACTCAGTTTTTTCTCCGTCTCAGTGAACATACCCCTTTGGCAATACTGGCAAAATTTCAAACGGGCCGCGAGGTGGCGTCAGGGCATATTTATTGATCCGATTCTTTCATAGGGTCCTAAAATATTGTATGGAGGTCACCAAGACCGAATTTCTGATCCGATTAAGTGGTTCGACCCATACTCAGTTTTTTCTCCGTCTCAGTGAACATACCCCTTTTGGCAATTACGGCAAAATTTCGAACGGGTCGCGAGGTGGTGTTAGGGCATAGTTATTGATCCGATTCTTTCGTAAGGTCATAAAATATTGTATGGAGGTCACCAAGACCGAATTTCTGATCCGATTCAGTGGTTCGACCCATATTCAGTTTTTTCTCCGTCTCATTCTCCATCTCAGTGAACATACCCCTTTGGCAATACAGGCAAAATTTCAAACGGGCCGCGAGGTGGCGTCAGGGCATAGTTATTGATCCGATTCTTTTGTAGGGTCATAAAATATTGTATGGAGGTCACCAAGGCCGAATTTATGATCCGACTCAGTGGATCAACCCATACTCAGTTTTTTCTTCGTCTCAGTGAACATACCCCTTTGGCAATACTGGCAAAATTTCAAACGGGCCGCGAGGTGGCGTCAGGGCATATTTATTGATCCGATTCTTTCGTAGGGTCCTAAAATATTGTATGGAGGTCACCAAGACCGAATTTCTGATCCGATTAAGTGGTTCGACCCATACTCAGTTTTTTCTCCGTCTCAGTGAACATACCCCTTTGGTAATTACGGCAAAATTTCGAAAGGGTCGCGGGGTGGTTTTAGGGCATAGTTATTGTTCCGATTCTTTCGTAAGGTCATAAAATATTGTATGGATGTCACCAAGACCGAATTTCTGATCCGATTCAGTGTTTCGACACATAGTCAGTTTTTTCTCCGTCTCATTCTCCGTCTCAGTGAACATACCCTTTTGGCAATACTGGTAAAATTTCAAACGGGACGCGAGGTGGCGTCAGGGCATATTTATTGATCCGATTCTTTTGTAGGGTCCTAAAATATTGTATGGAGGTCACCAAGATCGAATTTCTGATCCGATTAAGTGGTTCGACCCATACTCAGTTTTTTCTCCGTCTCAGTGAACATACCCCTTTGGCAATTACGGCAAAATTTCGAACGGGTCGCGAGGTGGTGTTAGGGCATAGTTATTGTTCCGATTCTTTCGTAAGGTCATAAAATATTGTATGGAGGTCACCAAAACCGAATTTCTGATCCGATTCAGTGTTTCGACCCATAGTCAGTTTTTTCTCCGTCTCATTCTCCATCTCAGTGAACATTCCCCTTTGGCAAAACTGGCAAAATTTCAAACGGGCCGCGAGGTGGCGTCAGGGCATAGTTATTGATCCGATTCTTTTGTAGGGTAATAAAATATTGTATGGAGGTCACCAAGATCGAATTTCTGATCCGACTCAGTGGATCGACCCATACTCAGTTTTTATTCCGTCTCAGTGAACATACCCCTTTGGCAATACTGGCAAAATTTCAAACGGGCCGCGAGGTGGCGTCAGGGCATAGTTATTGATCCGATTCTTTCGTAGGGTCCTAAAATATTGTATGAAAATCACCAAGACCGAATTTCTGATCCGATTAAGTGGTTCGACCCATACTCAGTTTTTTCTCCGTCTCAGTGAACATACCCCTTTTGGCAATTACGGCAAAATTTCAAACGGGTCGCGAGGTGGTGTTAGGGCATAGTTATTGATCCGATTCTTTCGTAAGGTCATAAAATATTGTATGGAGGTCACCAAGACCGAATTTCTGATCCGATTCAGTGGTTCGACCCATATTCAGTTTTTTCTCCGTCTCATTCTCCATCTCAGTGAACATACCCCTTTGGCAATACTGGCAAAATTTCAAACGGGCCGCGAGGTGGCGTCAGGGCATAGTTATTGATCCGATTCTTTTGTAGGGTCATAAAATATTGTATGGAGGTCACCAAGACCGAATTTATGATCCGACTCAGTGGATCAACCCATACTCAGTTTTTTCTCCGTCTCAGTGAACATACCCCTTTGGCAATACTGGCAAAATTTCAAACGGGCCACGAGGTGGCGTCAGGGCATATTTATTGATCCGATTCTTTCATAGGGTCCTAAAATATTGTATGGAGGTCACCAAGACCGAATTTCTGATCCGATTAAGTGGTTCGACCCATACTCAGTTTTTTCTCCGTCTCAGTGAACATACCCCTTTTGGCAATTACGGCAAAATTTCGAACGGGTCGCGAGGTGGTGTTAGGGCATAGTTATTGATCCGATTCTTTCGTAAGGTCATAAAATATTGTATGGAGGTCACCAAGACCGAATTTCTGATCCGATTCAGTGGTTCGACCCATATTCAGTTTTTTCTCCGTCTCATTCTCCATCTCAGTGAACATACCCCTTTGGCAATACAGGCAAAATTTCAAACGGGCCGCGAGGTGGCGTCAGGGCATAGTTATTGATCCGATTCTTTTGTAGGGTCATAAAATATTGTATGGAGGTCACCAAGGCCGAATTTATGATCCGACTCAGTGGATCAACCCATACTCAGTTTTTTCTTCGTCTCAGTGAACATACCCCTTTGGCAATACTGGCAAAATTTCAAACGGGCCGCGAGGTGGCGTCAGGGCATATTTATTGATCCGATTCTTTCGTAGGGTCCTAAAATATTGTATGGAGGTCACCAAGACCGAATTTCTGATCCGATTAAGTGGTTCGACCCATACTCAGTTTTTTCTCCGTCTCAGTGAACATACCCCTTTGGTAATTACGGCAAAATTTCGAAAGGGTCGCGGGGTGGTTTTAGGGCATAGTTATTGTTCCGATTCTTTCGTAAGGTCATAAAATATTGTATGGATGTCACCAAGACCGAATTTCTGATCCGATTCAGTGTTTCGACACATAGTCAGTTTTTTCTCCGTCTCATTCTCCGTCTCAGTGAACATACCCTTTTGGCAATACTGGTAAAATTTCAAACGGGACGCGAGGTGGCGTCAGGGCATATTTATTGATCCGATTCTTTTGTAGGGTCCTAAAATATTGTATGGAGGTCACCAAGATCGAATTTCTGATCCGATTAAGTGGTTCGACCCATACTCAGTTTTTTCTCCGTCTCAGTGAACATACCCCTTTGGCAATTACGGCAAAATTTCGAACGGGTCGCGAGGTGGTGTTAGGGCATAGTTATTGTTCCGATTCTTTCGAAAGGTCATAAAATATTGTATGGAGGTCACCAAAACCGAATTTCTGATCCGATTCAGTGTTTCGACCCATAGTCAGTTTTTTCTCCGTCTCATTCTCCATCTCAGTGAACATTCCCCTTTGGCAAAACTGGCAAAATTTCAAACGGGCCGCGAGGTGGCGTCAGGGCATAGTTATTGATCCGATTCTTTTGTAGGGTCATAAAATATTGTATGGAGGTCACCAAGATCGAATTTCTGATCCGACTCAGTGGATCGACCCATACTCAGTTTTTTCTCCGTCTCAGTGAACATACCCCTTTGGCAATTACGGCAAAATTTCGAAAGGGTCGCGAGGTGGTGTTAGGGCATAGTTATTGTTCCGATTCTTTCGTAAGGTCATAAAATATTGTATGGAGGTCACCAAGACCGAATTTCTGATCCGATTCAGTGTTTCGACCCATAGTCAATTTTTTCTCCGTCTCATTCTCCATCTCAGTGAACATACCCCTTTGGCAATACTGGCAAAATTTTAAACGGGCCGCGAGGTGGCGTCAGGGCATATTTATTGATCCGATTCTTTTGTAGGGTTCTAAAATATTGTATGGAGGTCACCAAGACCGAATTTCTGATCCGATTAAGTGGTTCAACCCATACTCAGTTTTTTCTCCGTCTCAGTGAACATACCCCTTTGGCAATTACGGCAAAATTTCGAAAGGGTCGCGAGGTGGTGTTAGGGCATAGTTATTGTTCCGATTCTTTCGTAAGGTCATAAAATATTGTATGGAGGTCACCAAGTCCGAATTTCTGATCCGATTCAGTGTTTCAACCCATAGTCAGTTTTTTCTCCGTCTCATTCTCCATCTCAGTGAACATACCCCTTTGGCAATACTGGCAAAATTTTAAACGGGCCGCGAGGTGGCGTCAGGGCATAGTTATTGATCCGATTCTTTTGTAGGGTCATAAAATATTGTATGGAGGTCACCAAGATCGAATTTCTGATCCGACTCAGTGGATCGACCCATACTCAGTTTTTTCTCCGTCTCAGTGAACATACCCCTTTGGCAATTACGGCAAAATTTCGAAAGGGTCGCGAGGTGGTGTTAGGGCATAGTTATTGTTCCGATTCTTTCGTAAGGTCATAAAATATTGTATGGAGGTCACCAAGACCGAATTTCTGATCCGATTCAGTGTTTCGACCCATAGTCAATTTTTTCTCCGTCTCATTCTCCATCCCAGTGAACATACCCCTTTGGCAATACAGGCAAAATTTTAAACGGGCCGCGAGGTGGCGTCAGGGTATATTTATTGTTCCGATTCTTTGTAAGGTCATAAAATATTGTATGGAGGTCACCAAGACCGAATTTCTGATCCGATTAAGTGGTTCGACCCATACTCAGTTTTTTCTCCGTCTCAGTGAACATACCCCTTTGGCAATTACGGCAAAATTTCGAAAGGGTCGCGAGGTGGTGTTAGGGCATAGTTATTGTTCCGATTCTTTCGTAAGGTCATAAAATATTGTATGGAGGTCACCAAGACCGAATTTCTGATCCGATTCAGTGTTTCGACCCATAGTCAGTTTTTTCTCCGTCTCATTCTCCATCTCAGTGAACATACCCCTTTGGCAATACTGGCAAAATTTCAAACGGGCCGCGAGGTGGCGTCAGGGCATATTTATTGATCCGATTCTTTTGTAGGGTCCTAAAATATTGTATGGAGGTCACCAAGACCGAATTTCTGATCCGATTAAGTGGTTCGACCCATACTCAGTTTTTTCTCCGTCTCAGTGAACATACCCCTTTGGCAATTACGGCAAAATTTTGAACGGGTCGCGAGGTGGTGTTAGGGCATTGTTATTGTTCCGATTCTTTCGTAAGGTCATAAAATATTGTATGGAGGTCACCAAGACCGAATTTCTGATCCGATTCAGTGTTTCGACCCATAGTCAGTTTTTTCTCCGTCTCATTCTCCATCTCAGTGAACATACCCCTTTAGCAATACTGGCAAAATTTCAAACGGGCCGCGAGGTGGCGTCAGGGCATAGTTATTGATCCGATTCTTTTGTAGGGTCATAAAATATTGTATGGAGGTCACCAAGACCGAATTTATGATCCGACTCAGTGGATCAACCCATACTCAGTTTTTTCTCCGTCTCAGTGAACATACCCCTTTGGCAATACTGGCAATATTTCAAACGGGCCGCGAGGTGGCGTCAGGGCATAGTTACTGATCCGATTCTTTCGTAGGGTCCTAAAATATTGTATGAAAATCACCAAGACCGAATTTCTGATCCGATTAAGTGGTTCAACCCATACTCAGTTTTTTCTCCGTCTCAGTGAACATACCCCTTTGGCAATTACGGCAAAATTTCGAACGGGTCGCGAGGTGGTGTTAGGGCATAGTTATTGTTCCGATTCTTTCGTAAGGTCATAAAATATTGTATGGAGGTCACCAAGACCGAATTTCTGATCCGATTCAGTGGTTCGACCCATATTCAGTTTTTTCTCCGTCTCATTCTCCATCTCAGTGAACATACCCCTTTGGCAATACCGGCAAAATTTCAAACGGGCCGCGAGGTGGCGTCAGGGCATAGTTATTGATCCGATTCTTTTGTAGGGTCATAAAATATTGTATGGAGGTCACCAAGGCCGAATTTATGATCCGACTCAGTGGATCAACCCATACTCAGTTTTTTCTTCGTCTCAGTGAACATACCCCTTTGGCAATACTGGCAAAATTTCAAACGGGCCGCGAGGTGGCGTCAGGGCATATTTATTGATCCGATTCTTTCGTAGGGTCCTAAAATATTGTATGGAGGTCACCAAGACCGAATTTCTGATCCGATTAAGTGGTTCGACCCATACTCAGTTTTTTCTCCGTCTCAGTGAACATACCCCTTCGGTAATTACGGCAAAATTTCGAAAGGGTCGCGAGGTGGTGTTAGGGCATAGTTATTGTTCCGATTCTTTCGTAAGGTCATAAAATATTGTATGGAGGTCACCAAGACCGAATTTCTGATCCGATTCAGTGTTTCGACACATAGTCAGTTTTTTCTCCGTCTCATTCTCCGTCTCAGTGAACATACCCTTTTGGCAATACTGGTAAAATTTCAAACGGGACGCGAGGTGGCGTCAGGGCATATTTATTGATCCGATTCTTTTGTAGGGTCCTAAAATATTGTATGGAGGTCACCAAGATCGAATTTCTGATCCGATTAAGTGGTTCGACCCATACTCAGTTTTTTCTCCGTCTCAGTGAACATACCCCTTTGGCAATTACGGCAAAATTTCGAACGGGTCGCGAGGTGGTGTTAGGGCATAGTTATTGTTCCGATTCTTTCGTAAGGTCATAAAATATTGTATGGAGGTCACCAAAACCGAATTTCTGATCCGATTCAGTGTTTCGACCCATAGTCAGTTTTTTCTCCGTCTCATTCTCCATCTCAGTGAACATTCCCCTTTGGCAAAACTGACAAAATTTCAAACGGGCCGCGAGGTGGCGTCAGGGCATAGTTATTGATCCGATTCTTTTGTAGGGTAATAAAATATTGTATGGAGGTCACCAAGATCGAATTTCTGATCCGACTCAGTGGATCGACCCATACTCAGTTTTTACTCCGTCTCAGTGAACATACCCCTTTGGCAATACTGGCAAAATTTCAAACGGGCCGCGAGGTGGCGTCAGGGCATAGTTATTGATCCGATTCTTTTGTAGGGTCATAAAATATTGTATGGAGGTCACCAAGACCGAATTTATGATCCGACTCAGTGGATCAACCAATACTCAGTTTTTTCTCCGTCTCAGTGAACATACCCCTTTGGCAATACTGGCAAAATTTCAAACGGGCCTCGAGGTGGCGTCAGGGCATATTTATTGATCCGATTCTTTCGTAGGGTCCTTAAATATTGTATGGAGGTCACCAAGACCGAATTTCTGATCCGATTAAGTGGTTCGACCCATACTCAGTTTTTTCTCCGTCTCAGTGAACATACCCCTTTGGCAATTACGGCAAAATTTCGAAAGGGTCGCGAGGTGGTGTTAGGGCATAGTTATTGTTCCGATTCTTTCGTATGGTCATAAAATATTGTATGGAGGTCACCAAGACCGAATTTCTGATCCGATTCAGTGTTTCGACCCATAGTCAGTTTTTTCTCCGTCTCATTCTCCATCTCAGTGAACATACCCCTTTGGCAATACTGGCAAAATTTCAAACAGGCCGCGAGGTGGCGTCAGGGCATATTTATTGATCCGATTCTTTTGTAGGGTCCTAAAATATTGTATGGAGGTCACCAAGACCGAATTTCTGATCCGATTAAGTGGTTCGACCCATACTCAGTTTTTTCTCCGTCTCAGTGAACATACCCCTTTGGCAATTACGGCAAAATTTTGAACGGGTCGCGAGGTGGTGTTAGGGCATTGTTATTGTTCCGATTCTTTCGTAAGGTCATAAAATATTGTATGGAGGTCACCAAGACCGAATTTCTGATCCGATTCAGTGTTTCGACCCATAGTCAGTTTTTTCTCCGTCTCATTCTCCATCTCAGTGAACATACCCCTTTGGCAATACTGGCAAAATTTCAAACGGGCCGCGAGGTGGCGTCAGGGCATAGTTATTGATCCGATTCTTTTGTAGGGTCATAAAATATTGTATGGAGGTCACCAAGACCGAATTTATGATCCGACTCAGTGGATCAACCCATACTCAGTTTTTTCTCCGTCTCAGTGAACATACCCCTTTGGCAATACTGGCAATATTTCAAACGGGCCGCGAGGTGGCGTCAGGGCATAGTTATTGATCCGATTCTTTCGTAGGGTCCTAAAATATTGTATGAAAATCACCAAGACCGAATTTCTGATCCGATTAAGTGGTTCGACCCATACTCAGTTTTTTCTACGTCTCAGTGAACATACCCTTTTGGTAATTACGGCAAAATTTCGAAAGGGTCGCGAGGTGGTTTTAGGGCATAGTTATTGTTCCGATTCTTTCGTAAGGTCATAAAATATTGTATGGAGGTCACCAAGACCGAATTTCTGATCCGATTCAGTGTTTCGACACATAGTCAGTTTTTTCTCCGTCTCATTCTCCGTCTCAGTGAACATACCCTTTTGGCAATACTGGTAAAATTTCAAACGGGCCGCGAGGTGGCGTCAGGGCATAGTTATTGATCCGATTCTTTTGTAGGGTCATAAAATATTGTATGGAGGTCACCAAGATCGAATTTCTGATCCGACTCAGTGGATCGACCCATACTCAGTTTTTTCACCGTCTCAGTGAACATACCCCTTTGGCAATTACGGCAAAATTTCGAAAGGGTCGCGAGGTGGTGTTAGGGCATAGTTATTGTTCCGATTCTTTCGTAAGGTCATAAAATATTGTATGGAGGTCACCAAGACCGAATTTCTGATCCGATTCAGTGTTTCGACCCATAGTCAATTTTTTCTCCGTCTCATTCTCCATCCCAGTGAACATACCCCTTTGGCAATACTGGCAAAATTACAAACGGGCCGCGAGGTGGCGTCAGGGCATATTTATTGTTCCGATTCTTTCGTAAGGTCATAAAATATTGTATGGAGGTCACCAAGACCGAATTTCTGATCCGATTAAGTGGTTCGACCCATACTCAGTTTTTTCTCCGTCTCAGTGAACATACCCCTTTGGCAATTACGGCAAAATTTCGAAAGGGTCGCGAGGTGGTGTTAGGGCATAGTTATTGTTCCGATTCTTTCGTAAGGTCATAAAATATTGTATGGAGGTCACCAAGACCGAATTTCTGATCCGATTCAGTGTTTCGACCCATAGTCAGTTTTTTCTCCGTCTCATTCTCCATCTCAGTGAACATACCCCTTTGGCAATACAGGCAAAATTTCAAACGGGCCGCGAGGTGGCGTCAGGGCATAGTTATTGATCCGATTCTTTTGTAGGGTCATAAAATATTGTATGGAGGTCACCAAGGCCGAATTTATGATCCGACTCAGTGGATCAACCCATACTCAGTTTTTTCTCCGTCTCAGTGAACATACCCCTTTGGCAATACTGGCAAAATTTCAAACGGGCCTCGAGGTGGCGTCAGGGCATATTTATTGATCCGATTCTTTCGTAGGGTCCTTAAATATTGTATGGAGGTCACCAAGACCGAATTTCTGATCCGATTAAGTGGTTCGACCCATACTCAGTTTTTTCTCCGTCTCAGTGAACATACCCCTTTGGCAATTACGGCAAAATTTCGAAAGGGTCGCGAGGTGGTGTTAGGGCATAGTTATTGTTCCGATTCTTTCGTATGGTCATAAAATATTGTATGGAGGTCACCAAGACCGAATTTCTGATCCGATTCAGTGTTTCGACCCATAGTCAGTTTTTTCTCCGTCTCATTCTCCATCTCAGTGAACATACCCCTTTGGCAATACTGGCAAAATTTCAAACAGGCCGCGAGGTGGCGTCAGGGCATATTTATTGATCCGATTCTTTTGTAGGGTCCTAAAATATTGTATGGAGGTCACCAAGACCGAATTTCTGATCCGATTAAGTGGTTCGACCCATACTCAGTTTTTTCTCCGTCTCAGTGAACATACCCCTTTGGCAATTACGGCAAAATTTTGAACGGGTCGCGAGGTGGTGTTAGGGCATTGTTATTGTTCCGATTCTTTCGTAAGGTCATAAAATATTGTATGGAGGTCACCAAGACCGAATTTCTGATCCGATTCAGTGTTTCGACCCATAGTCAGTTTTTTCTCCGTCTCATTCTCCATCTCAGTGAACATACCCCTTTGGCAATACTGGCAAAATTTCAAACGGGCCGCGAGGTGGCGTCAGGGCATAGTTATTGATCCGATTCTTTTGTAGGGTCATAAAATATTGTATGGAGGTCACCAAGACCGAATTTATGATCCGACTCAGTGGATCAACCCATACTCAGTTTTTTCTCCGTCTCAGTGAACATACCCCTTTGGCAATACTGGCAATATTTCAAACGGGCCGCGAGGTGGCGTCAGGGCATAGTTATTGATCCGATTCTTTCGTAGGGTCCTAAAATATTGTATGAAAATCACCAAGACCGAATTTCTGATCCGATTAAGTGGTTCGACCCATACTCAGTTTTTTCTACGTCTCAGTGAACATACCCTTTTGGTAATTACGGCAAAATTTCGAAAGGGTCGCGAGGTGGTTTTAGGGCATAGTTATTGTTCCGATTCTTTCGTAAGGTCATAAAATATTGTATGGAGGTCACCAAGACCGAATTTCTGATCCGATTCAGTGTTTCGACACATAGTCAGTTTTTTCTCCGTCTCATTCTCCGTCTCAGTGAACATACCCTTTTGGCAATACTGGTAAAATTTCAAACGGGCCGCGAGGTGGCGTCAGGGCATAGTTATTGATCCGATTCTTTTGTAGGGTCATAAAATATTGTATGGAGGTCACCAAGATCGAATTTCTGATCCGACTCAGTGGATCGACCCATACTCAGTTTTTTCACCGTCTCAGTGAACATACCCCTTTGGCAATTACGGCAAAATTTCGAAAGGGTCGCGAGGTGGTGTTAGGGCATAGTTATTGTTCCGATTCTTTCGTAAGGTCATAAAATATTGTATGGAGGTCACCAAGACCGAATTTCTGATCCGATTCAGTGTTTCGACCCATAGTCAATTTTTTCTCCGTCTCATTCTCCATCCCAGTGAACATACCCCTTTGGCAATACTGGCAAAATTACAAACGGGCCGCGAGGTGGCGTCAGGGCATATTTATTGTTCCGATTCTTTCGTAAGGTCATAAAATATTGTATGGAGGTCACCAAGACCGAATTTCTGATCCGATTAAGTGGTTCGACCCATACTCAGTTTTTTCTCCGTCTCAGTGAACATACCCCTTTGGCAATTACGGCAAAATTTCGAAAGGGTCGCGAGGTGGTGTTAGGGCATAGTTATTGTTCCGATTCTTTCGTAAGGTCATAAAATATTGTATGGAGGTCACCAAGACCGAATTTCTGATCCGATTCAGTGTTTCGACCCATAGTCAGTTTTTTCTCCGTCTCATTCTCCATCTCAGTGAACATACCCCTTTGGCAATACAGGCAAAATTTCAAACGGGCCGCGAGGTGGCGTCAGGGCATAGTTATTGATCCGATTCTTTTGTAGGGTCATAAAATATTGTATGGAGGTCACCAAGACCGAATTTATGATCCGACTCAGTGGATCAACCCATACTCAGTTTTTTCTCCGTCTCAGTGAACATACCCCTTTGGCAATACTGGCAATATTTCAAACGGGCCGCGAGGTGGCGTCAGGGCATAGTTATTGATCCGATTCTTTCGTAGGGTCCTAAAATATTGTATGAAAATCACCAAGACCGAATTTCTGATCCGATTAAGTGGTTCGACCCATACTCAGTTTTTTCTCCGTCTCAGTGAACATACCCCTTTGGCAATTACGGCAAAATTTCGAACGGGTCGCGAGGTGGTGTTAGGGCATAGTTATTGTTCCGATTCTTTCGTAAGGTCATAAAATATTGTATGGAGGTCACCAAGACCGAATTTCTGATCCGATTCAGTGGTTCGACCCATATTCAGTTTTTTCTCCGTCTCATTCTCCATCTCAGTGAACATACCCCTTTGGCAATACAGGCAAAATTTCAAACGGGCCGCGAGGTGGCGTCAGGGAATTGTTATTGATCCGATTCTTTTGTAGGGTCATAAAATATTGTATGGAGGTCACCAAGACCGAATTTATGATCCGACTCAGTGGATCAACCCATACTCAGTTTTTTCTCCGTCTCAGTGAACATACCCCTTTGGCAATACTGGCAAAATTTCAAACGGGCCGCGAGGTGGCGTCAGGGCATATTTATTGATCCGATTCTTTCATAGGGTCCTAAAATATTGTATGGAGGTCACCAAGACCGAATTTCTGATCCGATTAAGTGGTTCGACCCATACTCAGTTTTTTCTCCGTCTCATTCTCCATCTCAGTGAACATTCCCCTTTGGCAAAACTGGCAAAATTTCAAACGGGCCGCGAGGTGGCGTCAGGGCATAGTTATTGATCCGATTCTTTTGTAGGGTCATAAAATATTGTATGGAGGTCACCAAGATCGAATTTCTGATCCGACTCAGTGGATCGACCCATACTCAGTTTTTTCTCCGTCTCAGTGAACATACCCCTTTGGCAATTACGGCAAAATTTCGAAAGGGTCGCGAGGTGGTGTTAGGGCATAGTTATTGTTCCGATTCTTTCGTAAGGTCATAAAATATTGTATGGAGGTCACCAAGACCGAATTTCTGATCCGATTCAGTGTTTCGACCCATAGTCAATTTTTTCTCCGTCTCATTCTCCATCTCAGTGAACATACCCCTTTGGCAATACTGGCAAAATTTTAAACGGGCCGCGAGGTGGCGTCAGGGCATATTTATTGATCCGATTCTTTTGTAGGGTTCTAAAATATTGTATGGAGGTCACCAAGACCGAATTTCTGATCCGATTAAGTGGTTCAACCCATACTCAGTTTTTTCTCCGTCTCAGTGAACATACCCCTTTGGCAATTACGGCAAAATTTCGAAAGGGTCGCGAGGTGGTGTTAGGGCATAGTTATTGTTCCGATTCTTTCGTAAGGTCATAAAATATTGTATGGAGGTCACCAAGACCGAATTTCTGATCCGATTCAGTGTTTCAACCCATAGTCAGTTTTTTCTCCGTCTCATTCTCCATCTCAGTGAACATACCCCTTTGGCAATACTGGCAAAATTTTAAACGGGCCGCGAGGTGGCGTCAGGGCATAGTTATTGATCCGATTCTTTTGTAGGGTCATAAAATATTGTATGGAGGTCACCAAGATCGAATTTCTGATCCGACTCAGTGGATCGACCCATACTCAGTTTTTTCTCCGTCTCAGTGAACATACCCCTTTGGCAATTACGGCAAAATTTCGAAAGGGTCGCGAGGTGGTGTTAGGGCATAGTTATTGTTCCGATTCTTTCGTAAGGTCATAAAATATTGTATGGAGGTCACCAAGACCGAATTTCTGATCCGATTCAGTGTTTCGACCCATAGTCAATTTTTTCTCCGTCTCATTCTCCATCCCAGTGAACATACCCCTTTGGCAATACAGGCAAAATTTTAAACGGGCCGCGAGGTGGCGTCAGGGTATATTTATTGTTCCGATTCTTTGTAAGGTCATAAAATATTGTATGGAGGTCACCAAGACCGAATTTCTGATCCGATTAAGTGGTTCGACCCATACTCAGTTTTTTCTCCGTCTCAGTGAACATACCCCTTTGGCAATTACGGCAAAATTTCGAAAGGGTCGCGAGGTGGTGTTAGGGCATAGTTATTGTTCCGATTCTTTCGTAAGGTCATAAAATATTGTATGGAGGTCACCAAGACCGAATTTCTGATCCGATTCAGTGTTTCGACCCATAGTCAGTTTTTTCTCCGTCTCATTCTCCATCTCAGTGAACATACCCCTTTGGCAATACTGGCAAAATTTCAAACGGGCCGCGAGGTGGCGTCAGGGCATATTTATTGATCCGATTCTTTTGTAGGGTCCTAAAATATTGTATGGAGGTCACCAAGACCGAATTTCTGATCCGATTAAGTGGTTCGACCCATACTCAGTTTTTTCTCCGTCTCAGTGAACATACCCCTTTGGCAATTACGGCAAAATTTTGAACGGGTCGCGAGGTGGTGTTAGGGCATTGTTATTGTTCCGATTCTTTCGTAAGGTCATAAAATATTGTATGGAGGTCACCAAGACCGAATTTCTGATCCGATTCAGTGTTTCGACCCATAGTCAGTTTTTTCTCCGTCTCATTCTCCATCTCAGTGAACATACCCCTTTAGCAATACTGGCAAAATTTCAAACGGGCCGCGAGGTGGCGTCAGGGCATAGTTATTGATCCGATTCTTTTGTAGGGTCATAAAATATTGTATGGAGGTCACCAAGACCGAATTTATGATCCGACTCAGTGGATCAACCCATACTCAGTTTTTTCTCCGTCTCAGTGAACATACCCCTTTGGCAATACTGGCAATATTTCAAACGGGCCGCGAGGTGGCGTCAGGGCATAGTTACTGATCCGATTCTTTCGTAGGGTCCTAAAATATTGTATGAAAATCACCAAGACCGAATTTCTGATCCGATTAAGTGGTTCAACCCATACTCAGTTTTTTCTCCGTCTCAGTGAACATACCCCTTTGGCAATTACGGCAAAATTTCGAACGGGTCGCGAGGTGGTGTTAGGGCATAGTTATTGTTCCGATTCTTTCGTAAGGTCATAAAATATTGTATGGAGGTCACCAAGACCGAATTTCTGATCCGATTCAGTGGTTCGACCCATATTCAGTTTTTTCTCCGTCTCATTCTCCATCTCAGTGAACATACCCCTTTGGCAATACAGGCAAAATTTCAAACGGGCCGCGAGGTGGCGTCAGGGAATTGTTATTGATCCGATTCTTTTGTAGGGTCATAAAATATTGTATGGAGGTCACCAAGACCAAATTTATGATCCGACTCAGTGGATCAACCCATACTCAGTTTTTTCTCCGTCTCAGTGAACATACCCCTTTGGCAATACTGGCAAAATTTCAAACGGGCCGCGAGGTGGCGTCAGGGCATATTTATTGATCCGATTCTTTCATAGGGTCCTAAAATATTGTATGGAGGTCACCAAGACCGAATTTCTGATCCGATTAAGTGGTTCGACCCATACTCAGTTTTTTCTCCGTCTCATTCTCCATCTCAGTGAACATTCCCCTTTGGCAAAACTGGCAAAATTTCAAACGGGCCGCGAGGTGGCGTCAGGGCATAGTTATTGATCCGATTCTTTTGTAGGGTCATAAAATATTGTATGGAGGTCACCAAGATCGAATTTCTGATCCGACTCAGTGGATCGACCCATACTCAGTTTTTTCTCCGTCTCAGTGAACATACCCCTTTGGCAATTACGGCAAAATTTCAAAAGGGTCGCGAGGTGGTGTTAGGGCATAGTTATTGTTCCGATTCTTTCGTAAGGTCATAAAATATTGTATGGAGGTCGCCAAGACCGAATTTCTGATCCGATTCAGTGTTTCGACCCATAGTCAATTTTTTCTCCGTCTCATTCTCCATCCCAGTGAACATACCCCTTTGGCAATACTGGCAAAATTTTAAAAGGGCCGCGAGGTGGCGTCAGGGCATATTTATTGATCCGATTCTTTTGTAGGGTTCTAAAATATTGTATGGAGGTCACCAAGACCGAATTTCTGATCCGATTAAGTGGTTCAACCCATACTCAGTTTTTTCTCCGTCTCAGTGAACATACCCCTTTGGCAATTACGGCAAAATTTCGAAAGGGTCGCGAGGTGGTGTTAGGGCATAGTTATTGTTCCGATTCTTTCGTAAGGTCATAAAATATTGTATGGAGGTCACCAAGACCGAATTTCTGATCCGATTCAGTGTTTCGACCCATAGTCAGTTTTTTCTCCGTCTCATTCTCCATCTCAGTGAACATACCCCTTTGGCAATACTGGCAAAATTTTAAACGGGCCGCGAGGTGGCGTCAGGGCATATTTATTGATCCGATTCTTTTGTAGGGTTCTAAAATATTGTATGGAGGTCACCAAGACCGAATTTCTGATCCGATTAAGTGGTTCGACCCATACTCAGTTTTTTCTCCGTCTCAGTGAACATACCCCTTTGGCAATTACGGCAAAATTTCGAATGGGTCGCGAGGTGGTGTTAGGGCATTGTTATTGTTCCGATTCTTTCGTAAGGTCATAAAATATTGTATGGAGGTCACCAAGACCGAATTTCTGATCCGATTCAGTGTTTCGACCCATAGTCAGTTTTTTCTCCGTCTCATTCTCCATCTCAGTGAACATACCCCTTTGGCAATACTGGCAAAATTTCAAACGGGCCGCGAGGTGGCGTCAGGGCATAATTATTGATCCGATTCTTTTGTAGGGTCATAAAATATTGTATGGAGGTCACCAAGACCGAATTTATGATCCGACTCAGTGGATCAACCCATACTCAGTTTTTTCTCCGTCTCAGTGAACATACCCCTTTGGCAATACTGGCAATATTTCAAACGGGCCGCGAGGTGGCGTCAGGGCATAGTTATTGATCCGATTCTTTCGTAGGGTCCTAAAATATTGTATGAAAATCACCAAGACCGAATTTCTGATCCGATTAAGTGGTTCGACCCATACTCAGTTTTTTCTCCGTCTCAGTGAACATACCCCTTTGGCAATTACGGCAAAATTTCGAACGGGTCGCGAGGTGGTGTTAGGGCATAGTTATTGTTCCGATTCTTTCGTAAGGTCATAAAATATTGTATGGAGGTCACCAAGACCGAATTTCTGATCCGATTCAGTGGTTCTACCCATATTCAGTTTTTTCTCCGTCTCATTCTCCATCTCAGTGAACATACCCCTTTGGCAATACTGGCAAAATTTCAAACGGGCCGTGAGGTGGCGTCAGGGCATTGTTATTGATCCGATTCTTTTGTAGGGTCATAAAATATTGTATGGAGGTCACCAAGACCGAATTTATGATCCGACTCAGTGGATCAACCCATACTCAGTTTTTTCTCCGTCTCAGTGAACACACCCCTTTGGCAATACTGGCAAAATTTCAAACGGGCCGCGAGGTGGCGTCAGGGCATATTTATTGATCCGATTCTTTCATAGGGTCCTAAAATATTGTATGGAGGTCACCAAGACCGAATTTCTGATCCGATTAAGTGGTTCGACCCATACTCTGTTTTTTCTCCGTCTCAGTGAACATACCCCTTTGGCAATTACGGCAAAATTTCGAACGGGTCGCGAGGTGGTGTTAGGGCATTGTTATTGATCCGATTCTTTCGTAAGGTCATAAAATATTGTATGGAGGTCACCAAGACCGAATTTCTGATCCGATTCAGTGGTTCGACCCATATTCAGTTTTTTCTCCGTCTCATTCTCCATCTCAGTGAACATACCCCTTTGGCAATACTGGCAAAATTTCAAACGGGCCGCGAGGTGGCGTCAGGGCATAGTTATTGATCCGATTCTTTTGTAGGGTCATAAAATATTGTATGGAGGTCACCAAGACCGAATTTATGTTCCGACTCAGTGGATCAACCCATACTCAGTTTTTCTTCGTCTCAGTGAACATACCCCTTTGGCAATACTGGCAATATTTCAAACGGGCCGCGAGGTGGCGTCAGGGCATAGTTATTGATCCGATTCTTTCGTAGGGTCCTAAAATATTGTATGAAAATCACCAAGACCGAATTTCTGATCCGATTAAGTGGTTCGACCCATACTCAGTTTTTTCTCCGTCTCAGTGAACATACCCCTTTGGAAATTACGGCAAAATTTCGAACGGGTCGCGAGGTGGTGTTAGGGCATAGTTATTGTTCCGATTCTTTCGTAAGGTCATAAAATATTGTATGGAGGTCACCAAGACCGAATTTCTGATCCGATTCAGTGGTTCGACCCATATTCAGTTTTTTCTCCGTCTCATTCTCCATCTCAGTGAACATACCCCTTTGGCAATACTGGCAAAATTTCAAACGGGCCGCGAGGTGGCGTCAGGGCATAGTTATTGATCCGATTCTTTTGTAGGGTCATAAAATATTGTATGGAGGTCACCAAGACCGAATTTATGATCCGACTCAGTGGATCAACCCATACTCAGTTTTTTCTCCGTCTCAGTGAACATACCCCTTTGGCAATACTGGCAAAATTTCTAACTGGCCGCGAGGTGGCTTCAGGGCATAGTTTTTGATCCTATTCTATCTTAGGGTTATAAAATATTGTATGGAGGTCACCAAGACCGAATTTCTGATCCGATTAAGTGGTTCGACCCATACTCAGTTTTTTCTCCGTCTCAGTGAACATACCCCTTTGGCAATTACGGCAAAATTTCGAACGGGTCGCGAGGTGGTGTTAGGGCATAGTTATTGATCCGATTCTTTCGTAAGGTCATAAAATATTGTATGGAGGTCACCAAGACCGAATTTCTGATCCGATTCAGTGGTTCGACCCATATTCAGTTTTTTCTCCGTCTCATTCTCCATCTCAGTGAACATACCCCTTTGGCAATACAGGCAAAATTTCAAACGGGCCGCGAGGTAGCGTCAGGGCATAGTTATTGATCCGATTCTTTTGTAGGGTCATAAAATATTGTATGGAGGTCACCAAGGCCGAATTTATGATCCGACTCAGTGGATCAACCCATACTCAGTTTTTTCTTCGTCTCAGTGAACATACCCCTTTGGCAATACTGGCAAAATTTCATACGGGCCGCGAGGTGGCGTCAGGGCATATTTATTGATCCGATTCTTTCGTAGGGTCCTAAAATATTGTATGGTGGTCACCAAGACCGAATTTCTGATCCGATTAAGTGGTTCGACCCATACTCAGTTTTTTCTCCGTCTCAGTGAACATACCCCTTTGGTAATTACGGCAAAATTTCGAAAGGGTCGCGAGGTGGTGTTAGGGCATAGTTATTGTTCCGATTCTTTCGTAAGGTCATAAAATATTGTATGGAGGTCAACAAGACCGAATTTCTGATCCGATTCAGTGTTTCGACACATAGTCAGTTTTTTCTCCGTCTCATTCTCCGTCTCAGTGAACATACCCTTTTGGCAATACTGGTAAAATTTCAAACGGGACGCGAGGTGGCGTCAGGGCATATTTATTGATCCGATTCTTTTGTAGGGTCCTACAATATTGTATGGAGGTCACCAAGATCGAATTTCTGATCCGATTAAGTGGTTCGACCCATACTCAGTTTTTTCTCCGTCTCAGTGAACATACCCCTTTGGCAATTACGGCAAAATTTCGAACGGGTCGCGAGGTGGTGTTAGGGCATAGTTATTGTTCCGATTCTTTCGTAAGGTCATAAAATATTGTATGGAGGTCACCAAGTCCGAATTTCTGATCCGATTCAGTGGTTCGACCAATATTCAGTTTTTTCTCCGTCTCATTCTCCATCTTAGTGAACATACCCCTTTGGCAAAACTGGCAAAATTTCAAACGGGCCGCGAGGTGGCGTCAGGGCATAGTTATTGATCCGATTCTTTTGTAGGGTAATAAAATATTGTATGGAGGTCACCAAGATCGAATTTCTGATCCGACTCAGTGGATCGACCCATACTCAGTTTTTACTCCGTCTCAGTGAACATACCCCTTTGGCAATACTGGCAAAATTTCAAACGGGCCGCGAGGTGGCGTCAGGGCATTGTTATTGATCCGATTCTTTCGTAGGGTCCTAAAATATTGTATGAAAATCACCAAGACCGAATTTCTGATCCGATTAAGTGGTTCGACCCATACTCAGTTTTTTCTCCATCTCAGTGAACATACCCCTTTGGCAATACTGGCAAAATTTCAAACGGGCCGCGAGGTGGCGTCAGGGCATAGTTATTGATCCGATTCTTTTGTAGGGTCATAAAATATTGTATGGAGGTCACCAAGACCGAATTTCTGATCCGATTCAGTGGTTCGACCCATATTCAGTTTTTTCTCCGTCTCATTCTCCATCTCAGTGAACATACCCCTTTGGCAATACAGGCAAAATTTCAAACGGGCCGCGAGGTGGCGTCAGGGCATAGTTATTGATCCGATTCTTTTGTAGGGTCATAAAATATTGTATGGAGGTCACCAAGACCGAATTTATGATCCGACTCAGTGGATCAACCCATACTCAGTTTTTTCTCCGTCTCAGTGAACATACCCCTTTGGCAATACTGGCAAAATTTCAAACGGGCCGCGAGGTGGCGTCAGGGCATAGTTATTGATCCGATTCTTTCGTAGGGTCCTAAAATATTGTATGAAAATCACCAAGACCGAATTTCTGATCCGATTAAGTGGTTCGACCCATACTCAGTTTTTTCTCCGTCTCAGTGAACATACCCCTTTTGGCAATTACGGCAAAATTTCGAACGGGTCGCGAGGTGGTGTTAGGGCATAGTTATTGATCCGATTCTTTCGTAAGGTCATAAAATATTGTATGGAGGTCACCAAGACCGAATTTCTGATCCGATTCAGTGGTTCGACCCATATTCAGTTTTTTCTCCGTCTCATTCTCCATCTCAGTAAACATACCCCTTTGGCAATACTGGCAAAATTTCAAACGGGCCGCGAGGTGGCGTCAGGGCATAGTTATTGATCCGATTCTTTTGTAGGGTCATAAAATATTGTATGGAGGTCACCAAGACCGAATTTATGATCCGACTCAGTGGATCAACCAATACTCAGTTTTTTCTCCGTCTCAGTGAACATACCCCTTTGGCAATACTGGCAAAATTTCAAACGGGCCGCGAGGTGGCGTCAGGGCATATTTATTGATCCGATTCTTTCGTAGGGTCCTAAAATATTGTATGGAGGTCACCAAGACCGAATTTCTGATCCGATTAAGTGGTTCGACCCATACTCAGTTTTTTCTCCGTCTCAGTGAACATACCCCTTTGGCAATTACGGCAAAATTTCGAAAGGGTCGCGAGGTGGTGTTAGGGCATAGTTATTGTTCCGATTCTTTCGTAAGGTCATAAAATATTGTATGGAGGTCACCAAGACCGAATTTCTGATCCGATTCAGTGTTTCGACCCATAGTCAGTTTTTTCTCCGTCTCATTCTCCATCTCAGTGAACATACCCCTTTGGCAATACTGGCAAAATTTTAAACGGGCCGCGAGGTGGCGTCAGGGCATATTTATTGATCCGATTCTTTTGTAGGGTCCTAAAATATTGTATGGAGGTCACCAAGACCGAATTTCTGATCCGATTAAGTGGTTCGACCCATACTCAGTTTTTTCTCCGTCTCAGTGAACATACCCCTTTGGCAATTACGGCAAAATTTCGAACGGGTCGCGAGGTGGTGTTAGGGCATAGTTATTGTTCCGATTCTTTCGTAAGGTCATAAAATATTGTATGGAGGTCACCAAGTCCGAATTTCTGATCCGATTCAGTGGTTCGACCAATATTCAGTTTTTTCTCCGTCTCATTCTCCATCTTAGTGAACATACCCCTTTGGCAAAACTGGCAAAATTTCAAACGGGCCGCGAGGTGGCGTCAGGGCATAGTTATTGATCCGATTCTTTTGTAGGGTAATAAAATATTGTATGGAGGTCACCAAGATCGAATTTCTGATCCGACTCAGTGGATCGACCCATACTCAGTTTTTACTCCGTCTCAGTGAACATACCCCTTTGGCAATACTGGCAAAATTTCAAACGGGCCGCGAGGTGGCGTCAGGGCATTGTTATTGATCCGATTCTTTCGTAGGGTCCTAAAATATTGTATGAAAATCACCAAGACCGAATTTCTGATCCGATTAAGTGGTTCGACCCATACTCAGTTTTTTCTCCATCTCAGTGAACATACCCCTTTGGCAATACTGGCAAAATTTCAAACGGGCCGCGAGGTGGCGTCAGGGCATAGTTATTGATCCGATTCTTTTGTAGGGTCATAAAATATTGTATGGAGGTCACCAAGACCGAATTTCTGATCCGATTCAGTGGTTCGACCCATATTCAGTTTTTTCTCCGTCTCATTCTCCATCTCAGTGAACATACCCCTTTGGCAATACAGGCAAAATTTCAAACGGGCCGCGAGGTGGCGTCAGGGCATAGTTATTGATCCGATTCTTTTGTAGGGTCATAAAATATTGTATGGAGGTCACCAAGACCGAATTTATGATCCGACTCAGTGGATCAACCCATACTCAGTTTTTTCTCCGTCTCAGTGAACATACCCCTTTGGCAATACTGGCAAAATTTCAAACGGGCCGCGAGGTGGCGTCAGGGCATAGTTATTGATCCGATTCTTTCGTAGGGTCCTAAAATATTGTATGAAAATCACCAAGACCGAATTTCTGATCCGATTAAGTGGTTCGACCCATACTCAGTTTTTTCTCCGTCTCAGTGAACATACCCCTTTTGGCAATTACGGCAAAATTTCGAACGGGTCGCGAGGTGGTGTTAGGGCATAGTTATTGATCCGATTCTTTCGTAAGGTCATAAAATATTGTATGGAGGTCACCAAGACCGAATTTCTGATCCGATTCAGTGGTTCGACCCATATTCAGTTTTTTCTCCGTCTCATTCTCCATCTCAGTAAACATACCCCTTTGGCAATACTGGCAAAATTTCAAACGGGCCGCGAGGTGGCGTCAGGGCATAGTTATTGATCCGATTCTTTTGTAGGGTCATAAAATATTGTATGGAGGTCACCAAGACCGAATTTATGATCCGACTCAGTGGATCAACCAATACTCAGTTTTTTCTCCGTCTCAGTGAACATACCCCTTTGGCAATACTGGCAAAATTTCAAACGGGCCGCGAGGTGGCGTCAGGGCATATTTATTGATCCGATTCTTTCGTAGGGTCCTAAAATATTGTATGGAGGTCACCAAGACCGAATTTCTGATCCGATTAAGTGGTTCGACCCATACTCAGTTTTTTCTCCGTCTCAGTGAACATACCCCTTTGGCAATTACGGCAAAATTTCGAAAGGGTCGCGAGGTGGTGTTAGGGCATAGTTATTGTTCCGATTCTTTCGTAAGGTCATAAAATATTGTATGGAGGTCACCAAGACCGAATTTCTGATCCGATTCAGTGTTTCGACCCATAGTCAGTTTTTTCTCCGTCTCATTCTCCATCTCAGTGAACATACCCCTTTGGCAATACTGGCAAAATTTCAAACGGGCCGCGAGGTGGCGTCAGGGCATAGTTATTGATCCGATTCTTTTGTAGGGTCATAAAATATTGTATGGAGGTCACCAAGATCGAATTTCTGATCCGATTAAGTGGTTCGACCCATACTCAGTTTTTTCTCCGTCTCAGTGAACATACCCCTTTGGCAATTACGGCAAAATTTCGAACGGGTCGCGAGGTGGTGTTAGGGCATAGTTATTGTTCCGATTTTTTCGTAAGGTCATAAAATATTGTATGGAGGTCACCAAGTCCGAATTTCTGATCCGATTCAGTGGTTCGACCAATATTCAGTTTTTTCTCCGTCTCATTCTCCATCTTAGTGAACATACCCCTTTGGCAAAACTGGCAAAATTTCAAACGGGCCGCGAGGTGGCGTCAGGGCATAGTTATTGATCCGATTCTTTTGTAGGGTAATAAAATATTGTATGGAGGTCACCAAGATCGAATTTCTGATCCGACTCAGTGGATCGACCCATACTCAGTTTTTACTCCGTCTCAGTGAACATACCCCTTTGGCAATACTGGCAAAATTTCAAACGGGCCGCGAGGTGGCGTCAGGGCATTGTTATTGATCCGATTCTTTCGTAGGGTCCTAAAATATTGTATGAAAATCACCAAGACCGAATTTCTGATCCCATTAAGTGGTTCGACCCATACTCAGTTTTTTCTCCATCTCAGTGAACATACCCCTTTGGCAATACTGGCAAAATTTCAAACGGGCCGCGAGGTGGCGTCAGGGCATAGTTATTGATCCGATTCTTTTGTAGGGTCATAAAATATTGTATGGAGGTCACCAAGACCGAATTTCTGATCCGATTCAGTGGTTCGACCCATATTCAGTTTTTTCTCCGTCTCATTCTCCATCTCAGTGAACATACCCCTTTGGCAATACAGGCAAAATTTCAAACGGGCCGCGAGGTGGCGTCAGGGCATAGTTATTGATCCGATTCTTTTGTAGGGTCATAAAATATTGTATGGAGGTCACCAAGACCGAATTTATGATCCGACTCAGTGGATCAACCCATACTCAGTTTTTTCTCCGTCTCAGTGAACATACCCCTTTGGCAATACTGGCAAAATTTCAAACGGGCCGCGAGGTGGCGTCAGGGCATAGTTATTGATCCGATTCTTTCGTAGGGTCCTAAAATATTGTATGAAAATCACCAAGACCGAATTTCTGATCCGATTAAGTGGTTCGACCCATACTCAGTTTTTTCTCCGTCTCAGTGAACATACCCCTTTTGGCAATTACGGCAAAATTTCGAACGGGTCGCGAGGTGGTGTTAGGGCATAGTTATTGATCCGATTCTTTCGTAAGGTCATAAAATATTGTATGGAGGTCACCAAGACCGAATTTCTGATCCGATTCAGTGGTTCGACCCATATTCAGTTTTTTCTCCGTCTCATTCTCCATCTCAGTAAACATACCCCTTTGGCAATACTGGCAAAATTTCAAACGGGCCGCGAGGTGGCGTCAGGGCATAGTTATTGATCCGATTCTTTTGTAGGGTCATAAAATATTGTATGGAGGTCACCAAGACCGAATTTATGATCCGACTCAGTGGATCAACCAATACTCAGTTTTTTCTCCGTCTCAGTGAACATACCCCTTTGGCAATACTGGCAAAATTTCAAACGGGCCGCGAGGTGGCGTCAGGGCATATTTATTGATCCGATTCTTTCGTAGGGTCCTAAAATATTGTATGGAGGTCACCAAGACCGAATTTCTGATCCGATTAAGTGGTTCGACCCATACTCAGTTTTTTCTCCGTCTCAGTGAACATACCCCTTTGGCAATTACGGCAAAATTTCGAAAGGGTCGCGAGGTGGTGTTAGGGCATAGTTATTGTTCCGATTCTTTCGTAAGGTCATAAAATATTGTATGGAGGTCACCAAGACCGAATTTCTGATCCGATTCAGTGTTTCGACCCATAGTCAGTTTTTTCTCCGTCTCATTCTCCATCTCAGTGAACATACCCCTTTGGCAATACTGGCAAAATTTCAAACGGGCCGCGAGGTGGCGTCAGGGCATAGTTATTGATCCGATTCTTTTGTAGGGTCATAAAATATTGTATGGAGGTCACCAAGATCGAATTTCTGATCCGATTAAGTGGTTCGACCCATACTCAGTTTTTTCTCCGTCTCAGTGAACATACCCCTTTGGCAATTACGGCAAAATTTCGAACGGGTCGCGAGGTGGTGTTAGGGCATAGTTATTGTTCCGATTTTTTCGTAAGGTCATAAAATATTGTATGGAGGTCACCAAGTCCGAATTTCTGATCCGATTCAGTGGTTCGACCAATATTCAGTTTTTTCTCCGTCTCATTCTCCATCTTAGTGAACATACCCCTTTGGCAAAACTGGCAAAATTTCAAACGGGCCGCGAGGTGGCGTCAGGGCATAGTTATTGATCCGATTCTTTTGTAGGGTAATAAAATATTGTATGGAGGTCACCAAGATCGAATTTCTGATCCGACTCAGTGGATCGACCCATACTCAGTTTTTACTCCGTCTCAGTGAACATACCCCTTTGGCAATACTGGCAAAATTTCAAACGGGCCGCGAGGAGGCGTCAGGGCATTGTTATTGATCCGATTCTTTCGTAGGGTCCTAAAATATTGTATGAAAATCACCAAGACCGAATTTCTGATCCGATTAAGTGGTTCGACCCATACTCAGTTTTTTCTCCGTCTCAGTGAACATACCCCTTTTGGCAATTACGGCAAAATTTCAAACGGGTCGCGAGGTGGTGTTAGGGCATAGTTATTGATCCGATTCTTTCGTAAGGTCATAAAATATTGTATGGAGGTCACCAAGACCGAATTTCTGATCCGATTCAGTGGTTCGACCCATATTCAGTTTTTTCTCCGTCTCATTCTCCATCTCAGTGAACATACCCCTTTGGCAATACAGGCAAAATTTCAAACGGGCCGCGAGGTGGCGTCAGGGCATAGTTATTGATCCGATTCTTTTGTAGGGTCATAAAATATTGTATGGAGGTCACCAAGACCGAATTTATGATCCGACTCAGTGGATCAACCCATACTCAGTTTTTTCTCCGTCTCAGTGAACATACCCCTTTGGCAATACTGGCAAAATTTCAAACGGGCCGCGAGGTGGCGTCAGGGCATATTTATTGATCCGATTCTTTCGTAGGGTCCTAAAATATTGTATGGAGGTCACCAAGACCGAATTTCTGATCCGATTAAGTGGTTCGACCCATACTCAGTTTTTTCTCCGTCTCAGTGAACATACCCCTTTGGCAATTACGGCAAAATTTCGAAAGGGTCGCGAGGTGGTGTTAGGGCATAGTTATTGTTCCGATTCTTTCGTAAGGTCATAAAATATTGTATGGAGGTCACCAAGACCTAATTTCTGATCCGATTCAGTGTTTCGACCCATAGTCAGTTTTTTCTCCGTCTCATTCTCCATCTCAGTGAACATACCCCTTTGGCAATACTGGCAAAATTTCAAACGGGCCGCGAGGTGGCGTCAGGGCATAGTTATTGATCCGATTCTTTTGTAGGGTCATAAAATATTGTATGGAGGTCACCAAGACCGAATTTATGATCCGACTCAGTGGATCAACTCATACTCAGTTTTTTCTCCGTCTCAGTGAACATACCCCTTTGGCAATACTGGCAATATTTCAAACGGGCCGCGAGGTGGCGTCAGGGCATAGTTATTGATCCGATTCTTTCGTAGGGTCCTAAAATATTGTATGAAAATCACCAAGACCGAATTTCTGATCCGATTAAGTGGTTCGACCCATACTCAGTTTTTTCTCCGTCTCAGTGAACATACCGCTTTGGCAATTACGGCAAAATTTCGAACGGGTCGCGAGGTGGTGTTAGGGCATAGTTATTGTTCCGATTCTTTCGTAAGGTCATAAAATATTGTATGGAGGTCACCAAGACCGAATTTCTGATCCGATTCAGTGGTTCGACCCATATTCAGTCTCATTCTCCATCTCAGTGAACATACCCCTTTGGCAATACAGGCAAAATTTCAAACGGGCCGCGAGGTGGCGTCAGGGCATTGTTATTGATCCGATTCTTTTGTAGGGTCATAAAATATTGTATGGAGGTCACCAAGACCGAATTTATGATCCGACTCAGTGGATCAACCCATACTCAGTTTTTTCTCCGTCTCAGTGAACATACCCCTTTGGCAATACTGGCAATATTTCAAACGGGCCGCGAGGTGGCGTCAGGGCATAGTTATTGATCCGATTCTTTCGTAGGGTCCTAAAATATTGTATGAAAATCACCAAGACCGAATTTCTGATCCGATTAAGTGGTTCGACCCATACTCAGTTTTTTCTCCGTTTCAGTGAACATACCCCTTTGGCAATTACGGCAAAATTTCGAAAGGGTCGCGAGGCGGTGTTAGGGCATAGTTATTGTTCCGATTCTTTCGTAAGGTCATAAAATATTGTATGGAGGTCACCAAGACCGAATTTCTGATCCGATTCAGTGTTTCGACCCATAGTCAGTTTTTTCTCCGTCTCATTCTCCGTCTCAGTGAACATACCCTTTTGGCAATACTGGTAAAATTTCAAACGGGCCGCGAGGTGGCGTCAGGGCATATTTATTGATCCGATTCTTTTGTAGGGTCCTAAAATATTGTATGGAGGTCACCAAGATCGAATTTCTGATCCGATTAAGTGGTTCGACCCATACTCAGTTTTTTCTCCGTCTCAGTGAACATACCCCTTTGGCAATTACGGCAAAATTTCGAACGGGTCGCGAGGTGGTGTTAGGGCATAGTTATTGTTCCGATTCTTTCGTAAGGTCATAAAATGTTGTATGGAGGTCACCAAGACCGAATTTCTGATCCGATTCAGTGTTTCGACCCATAGTCAGTTTTTTCTCCGTCTCATTCTCCATCTCAGTGAACATTCGCCTTTGGCAAAACTGGCAAAATTTCAAACGGGCCGCGAGGTGGCGTCAGGGCATAGTTATTGATCCGATTCTTTTGTAGGGTCATAAAATATTGTATGGAGGTCACCAAAATCGAATTTCTGATCCGACTCAGTGGATCGACCCATACTCTGTTTTTACTCCGTCTCAGTGAACATACCCCTTTGGCAATACTGGCAAAATTTCAAACGGGCCGCGAGGTGGCGTCAGGGCATAGTTATTGATCCGATTCTTTCGTAGGGTTCTAAAATATTGTATGGAGGTCACCAAGACCGAATTTCTGATCCGATTCAGTGGTTCTACCCATACTCAGTTTTTTCTCCGGCTCAGTGAACATACCCCTTTGGCAATACTGGCAAAATTTCTAACTGGCCGCGAGGTGGCTACAGGGCATAGTTTTTGATCCTATTCTATCTTAGGGTTATAAAATATTGTATGGAGGTCACCAAGACCGAAATTCTGATCCGATTCAGTGGTTCGACCCATACTCAGTTTTTTCTCCGTCTCAGTGAACATACCCCTTTGGCAATTACGGCAAAATTTCGAACGGGTCGCGAGGTGTTGTTAGGGCACAGTTATTGATCCGATTCTTTCGTAAGGTCAAAAAATATTGTATGGAGGTCACCAAGACCGAATTTCTGATCCGATTCAGTGGTTCGACCCATATTCAGTTTTTTCTCCGTCTCATTCTCCATCTCAGTGAACATACCCCTATGGCAATACTGGCAAAATTTCAAACGGGCCGCGAGGTGGCGTCAGGGCATAGTTATTGATCCGATTCTTTTGTAGGGTCATAAAATATTGTATGGAGGTCACCAAGACCGAATTTATGATCCGACTCAGTGGATCAACCCATACTCAGTTTTTTCTCCGTCTCAGTGAACATACCCCTTTGGCAATACAGGCAAAATTTCAAACGGGCCGCGAGGTGGCGTCAGGGCATATTTATTGATCCGATTCTTTCGTAGGGTCCTAAAATATTGTATGGAGGTCACCAAGACCGAATTTCTGATCCGATTAAGTGGTTCGACCCATACTCAGTTTTTTCTCCGTCTCAGTGAACATACCCCTTTGGCAATTACGGCAAAATTTCGAAAGGGTCGCGAGGTGGTGTTAGGGCATAGTTATTGTTCCGATTCTTTCGTAAGGTCATAAAATATTGTATGGAGGTCACCAAGACCGAATTTCTGATCCGATTCAGTGTTTCGACCCATAGTCAGTTTTTTCTCCGTCTCATTCTCCGTCTCAGTGAACATACCCTTTTGGCAATACTGGTAAAATTTCAAACGGGCCGCGAGGTGGCGTCAGGGCATATTTATTGATCCGATTCTTTTGTAGGGTCCTAAAATATTGTATGGAGGTCACCAAGACCGAATTTCTGATCCGATTAAGTGGTTCGACCCATACTCAGTTTTTTCTCCGTCTCAGTGAACATACCCCTTTGGCAATTACGGCAAAATTTCGAACGGTTCGCGAGGTGGTGTTAGGGCATAGTTATTGTTCCGATTCTTTCGTAAGATCATAAAATATTGTATGGAGGTCACCAAGACCGAATTTCTGATCCGATTCAGTGTTTCGACCCATAGTCAGTTTTTTCTCCGTCTCATTCTCCATCTCAGTGAACATTCCCCTTTGGCAAAACTGGCAAAATTTCAAACGGGCCGCGAGGTGGCGTCTGGGCATAGTTATTGATCCGATTCTTTTGTAGGGTCATAAAATATTGTATGGAGGTCACCAAGATCGAATTTCTGATCCGACTCAGTGGATCGAGCCATACTCAGTTTTTACTCCGTCTCAGTGAACATACCTCTTTGGCAATACTGGCAAAATTTCAAACAGGCCGCGAGGTGGCGTCAGGGCATAGTTATTGATCCGATTCTTTCGTAGGGTTCTAAAATATTGTATGGAGGTCACCAAGACCGAATTTCTGATCCGATTCAGTGGTTCGACCCATACTCAGTTTTTTCTCCGGCTCAGTGAACATACCCCTTTGGCAATACTGGCAAAATTTCTAACTGGCCGCGAGGTGGCTTCAGGGCATAGTTTTTGATCCTATTCTATCTTAGGGTTATAAAATATTGTATGGAGGTCACCAAGACCGAATTTCTGATCCGATTAAGTGGTTCGACCCATACTCAGTTTTTTCTCCGTCTCAGTGAACATACCCCTCTGGCAATTACGGCAAAATTTCGAACGGGTCGCGAGGTGGTGTTAGGGCATAGTTATTGATCCGATTCTTTCGTAAGGTCATAAAATATTGTATGGAGGTCACCAAGTCCGAATTTCTGATCCGATTCAGTGGTTCGACCAATATTCAGTTTTTTCTCCGTCTCATTCTCCATCTTAGTGAACATACCCTTTTGGCAATACTGGCAAAATTTCAAACGGGCCGCGAGGTGGCGTCAGGGCATAGTTATAGATCCGATTCTTTTGTAGGGTCATAAAATATTGTATGGAGGTCACCAAGACCGAATTTATGATCCGACTCAGTGGATCAACCCATACTCAGTTTTTTCTCCGTCTCAGTGAACATACCCCTTTGGCAATTACGGCAAAATTTCAAAAGGTTCGCGAGGTGGTGTTAGGGCATAGTTATTGATCCGATTCTTTCGTAAGGTCATAAATTATTGTATGGAGGTCACCATGACCGATTTTCTGATCCGATTCAGTGGTTCGACCCATATTCAGTTTTTTCTCCGTCTCATTCTCCATCTCAATGAACATACCCCTTTGGCAATACTGGCAGAATTTCAAACAGGCCGCGAGGTGGCGTCAGGGCATAGTTATTGATCCGATTCTTTCGTAGGGTCCTAAAATATTGTATGGAGGTCACCAAGACCGAATTTCTGATCCGATTAAGTGGTTCGACCCATACTCAGTTTTTTCTCCGTCTCAGTAAACATACCACTTTGGCAATTACGGCAAAATTTCGAAAGGTTCGCGAGGTGGTGTTAGGGCATAGTTATTGTTCCGATTCTTTCGTAAGGTCATAAAATATTGTATGGAGGTCACCAAGACCGAATTTCTGATCCGATTCAGTGTTTCGACCCATAGTCAGTTTTTTCTCCGTCTTAGTGAACATACCCTTTTGGCAATACTGGTAAAATTTCAAACGGGCCGCGAGGTGGCGTCAGGGCATATTTATTGATCCGATTCTTTTGTAGGGTCCTAAAATATTGTATGGAGGTCACCAAGATCGAATTTCTGATCCGATTAAGTGGATCGAATTTATGATCCGACTCAGTGGATCAACCCATACTCAGTTTTTTCTCCGTCTCAGTGAACATACCCATTTGGCAATTACGGCAAAATTTCGAACGGGTCGCGAGGTGGTGTTAGGGCATAGTTATTGTTCCGATTCTTTCGTAAGGTCATAAAATATTGTATGGAGGTCACCAAGATCGAATTTCTGATCCGATTCAGTGTTTCGACCCATAGTCAGTTTTTTCTCCGTCTCATTCTCCATCTCAGTGAACATTCCCCTTTGGCAAAACTGGCAAAATTTCAAACGGGCCGCGAGGTGGCGTCAGGGCATAGTTATTGATCCGATTCTTTTGTAGGGTCATAAAATATTGTATGGAGGTCACCAAGATCGAATTTCTGATCCGACTCAGTGGATCGACCCATACTCAGTTTTTACTCCGTCTCAGTGAACATACCCCTTTGGCAATACTGGCAAAATTTCAAACGGGCCGCGAGGTGGCGTCAGGGCATAGTTATTGATCCGATTCTTTCGTAGGGTTCTAAAATATTGTATGGATGTCACCAAGACCGAATTTCTGATCCGATTCAGTGGTTCGACCCATACTCAGTTTTTTCTCCGGCTCAGTGAACATACCCCTTTGGCAATACTGGCAAAATTTCTAACTGGCCGCGAGGTGGCTTCAGGGCATAGTTTTTGATCCTATTCTATCTTAGGGTTATAAAATATTGTATGGAGGTCACCAAGACCGAAATTCTGATCCGATTCAGTGGTTCGACCCATACTCAGTTTTTTCTCCGTCTTAGTGAACATACCCCTTTGGCAATTACGGCAAAATTTCGAACGTGCAGCGAGGTGGCGTCAGGGCAGAGTTATTGATCCGATTCTTTTGTAGGGTCATAAAATATTGTATGGAGGTCACCAAGACCTAATTTCTGATCCGACTCAGTGGATCAACCCATACTCAGTTTTTCTCTGTCTCAGTGAACATACCTTTTTGGCAATACTGGTAAAATTTCAAACGTGCCGCGAGGTGGCGTCAGGGCATATTTATTGATCCGATTCTTTCGTAGGGTCCTAAAATATTGTATGGAAGTCACCAAGACCGAATTTCTGATCCGATTAAATGGTTCGACCCATACTCAGTTTTTTCTCCGTCTCAGTGAACATACCCCTTTGGCAATTACGGAAAAATTTCAAACGGGTCACGAGGTGGTGTTAGGGCATAGTTATTGATCCGATTCTTTCGTAAGGTCATAAAATATTGTATGGAGGTCACCAAGACCGAATTTCTGATCCGATTCAGTGGTTCGACCTATATTCAGTTTTTTCTCCGTCTCATTCTCCATCTCAGTGAACATACCCCTTTGGCAATACTGGCAAAATTTCAAACGGGCCGCGAGGTGGCGTCAGGGCATAGTTATTGATCCGATTCTTTCGTAGGGTCCTAAAATATTGTATGAAAATCACCAAGACCGAATTTCTGATCCGATTTAGCGGTTCGACCCATACTCAGTTTTTTCTCCTGCTTAGTGAACATACCACTTTGGCTATTACGGCAAATTTCGAACGGGTTGCGAGGTGGCTTCATGGCATAGTTATTAATACGATTCTTTCGTAGTCTCAAAAAATAATGTATGGAGGTCACCAAGACCGATTTTCTGATCCGATTCAGTGGTTCGACCCATACTCAGTTTTTTCTCCGGCTTAGTGAACATAACCCTTTGGCAATACTGGCAAAATTTCGAACGGGCCGAGAGGTGGCGTCAGGGCAGAGTTATTGAGCTCACCAAGACCGAATTTCTGATCCGACTCAGTGGATCGACCCATACTCTGTTTTTTCTCCGGCTAAGTAAACATACCCCTTTGGCAACACTGGCAAAATTTCAAACGGCCACGAGGTGGCGTCAGGGCATAGTTATTGATCCGATTCTTTCGTAGGGTCCTAATATATTGTATGGAGGTCACCAAGACTGAATTTTTGATCCGATTAAGTGGTTCGACCCATATTCAGTTTTTTCTCCGTCTCAGTGAACATACCCCTTTGGCAATTACGGCAAAATTTCAAAAGGTTCGCGAGGTGGTGTTAGGGCATAGTTATTGATCCGATTCTTTCGTAAGGTCATAAAATATTGTATGGCGGTCACCATGACCGAATTTCTGATCCGATTCAGTGGTTCGACCCATATTCAGTTTTTTCTCCGTCTCATTCTCCATCTCAGTGAACATACCCCTTTGGCAATACTGGCAGAATTTCAAACAGGCCGCGAGGTGGCGTCAGGGCATAGTTATTGATCCGATTCTTTCGTAGGTTCCTAAAATATTGTATGAAAATCACCAAGACCGAATTTCTGATCCGATTAAGTGGTTCGACCCATACTCAGTTTTTTCTCCGTCTCAGTGAACATACCCCTTTGGCAATTACGGCAACATTTCAAACGGGTCGCGAGGTGGTGTTAGGGCATAGTTATCGATCCGATTCTTTCGTAAGGTCATAAAATATTTTATGGAGGTCACCAAGACCGAATTTCTGATCCGATTCAGTGGTTCGACCCATATTCAGTTTTTTCTCCGTCTCATTCTCCATCTCAGTGAACATACCCCTCTGGCAATACTGGCAAAATTTCAAACGGGCCGCGAGGTGGCGTCAGGGCATAGTTATTGATCTGATTCTTTCGTAGGGTCCTAAAATATTGTATGAAAATCACCAAGACCGAATTTCTGATCCGATTTAGTGGTTCGACCCATACTCAGTTTTTTCTCCAGCTTAGTGAACATACCACTTTGGCTATTACGACAAATTTCGAACGGGTTGCGAGGTGGCTTCATGGCATAGTTATTAATCCGATTCTTTCGTAGTCTCAAAAAATAATGTATGGAGGTCACCAAGACCGATTTTCTGATCCGATTCAGTGGTTCGACCCATACTCAGTTTTTTCTCCGGCTTAGTGAACATACCCCTTTGGCAATACAGGCAAAATTTCGAACGGGCCGCGAGGTGGAGTCAGGGCAGAGTTATTGATCTGATTCTTTTGTATGGTCATAAAATATTGTATTGAGCTCACCAAGACCGAATTTCTGATCCGACTCAGTGGATCGACCCATACTCTGTTTTTTCTCCGGCTCAGTAAACATACACCTTTGGCAACACTGGCAAAATTTCAGACGGCCACGAGGTGGCGTCAGGGCATAGTTATTGATCCGATTCTTTCGTAGGGTCCTAATATATTGTATGGAGGTCACCAAGACTGAATTCCTGATCCGATTAAGTGGTTCGACCCATACTCAGTTTTTTCTCCGTCTCAGTGAACATACCCCTTTGGCAATTACGGCAAAATTTCAAAAGGTTCGCGAGGTGGTGTTAGGGCATAGTTATTGATCCGATTCTTTCGTAAGGTCATAAAATATTGTATGGAGGTCACCATGACCGAATTTCTGATCCGATTCAGTGGTTCGACCCATATTCAGTTTTTTCTCCGTCTCATTCTCTATCTCAGTGAACATACCCCTTTGGTAATACTGGCAGAATTTCAAACAGGCCGCGAGGTGGCGTCAGGGCATAGTTATTGATCCGATTCTTTCGTAAGGTCCTAAAATATTGTATGAAAATCACCAAGACCGAATTTCTGATCCGATTTAGTGGTTCGACCCATACTCAGTTTTTTCTACTGCTTAGTGAACATACCCCTTTGGCAATTACGGCAAATTTCGAACGGGTCCCGAGGTGGCTTCAGGGCATTGTTATTAATCCGATTTATTCGTAGTCTCAAAAAATATTGTATGGAGGTTACCAAGACCGATTTTCTGATCCGATTCAGCGGTTCGACCCATACTCAGTTTTTCTCCGGCTCAGTGAACATACCAATACTGGAAAAATTTCGAACGGGCCGTGAGGTGGCGTCAGGGCAGAGTTATTGATCCGATTCTTTTGTAGGGTCATAAAATATTGTATGGAGGTCACCAAGACCGAATTTCTGATCCGACTCAGTGGATCGACCCATACTCAGTTTTTTCTCCGTCTTAGTGAACATACCCCTTTGGCAACACTGGCAAAATTTCAAACGGGTCGCGAGGTGGTGTTAGGGCATAGTTATTGATCCGATTCTTTCGTAAGGTTATAAAATATTGTATGGAGGTCACCAAGACTGAATTTCTGATCCGATTCAGTGGTTCGACCCATATTCAGTTTTTTCTCCGTCTCATTCTCCATCTCAGTGAACATACCCCTTTGGCAATACTGGCAAAATTTCAAACGGGCCGCGAGGTGGCGTCAGGGAATAGTTATTGATCCGATTCTTTTGTACGGTCATAAAATATTGTATGGAGGTCACCAAGACCGAATTTCTGATCCAACTCAGTGGATCAACCCATACTCAGTATTTTCTCCGTCTCAGTGAACATACCCCTTTGGCAATACTGGCAAAATTTCAAACGGGCCGCGAGGTGGCGTCAGGGCATATTTATTGATCTGATTCTTTCGTAGGGTCCTAAAATATTGTATGGAGGTCACCAAGACCGAATTTCTGATCCGATTAAGTGGTTCGACCCATACTCAGTTTTTTCTCCGTCTCAGTGTACATACCCCTTTAGCAATTACGGCAAAATTTCGAACGGGTCGTGAGGTGGTGTTAGGGCATAGTTATTGTTCCGATTCTTTCGTAAGGTCATAAAATATTGTATGGAGGTCACCAAGACCGAATTTCTGATCCGATTCAGTGGTTAGACCCATATTCAGTTTTTTCTCCGTCTCATTCTCCATCTCAGTGAACATACCCCTTTGGCAATACTGGCAATATTTCAAACGGGCCGCGAGGTGGCGTCAGGGCATAGTTATTGATCCGATTCTTTCGTAGGGTCCTAAAATATTGTATGAAAATCACCAAGACCGAATTTCTGATCCGATTTAGTGGTTCGACCCATACTTAGTTTTTTCTCCTGCTTAGTGAACATACCCCTTTGGCAATTACGGCAAATTTCGAACGGGTCGCGAGGTGGCTTCATGGCATAGTTATTAATCCAATTCTTTCGTAGTCTCAAAAAATATTGTATGGAGGTCACCAAGACCGATTTTCTGATCCGATTCAGTGGTTCGACCCATACTCAGTTTTTTCTCCGGCTTAGTGAACATACCCCTTTGGCAATTACGGCAAAATTTCGAACAGGCCGCGAGGTGGCGTCAGGGCATTGTTATTCATCTGATTCTTTCGTAGGGTCATAAAATATAGTATGGAGGTCACCAAGACCGAATTTCTGATCCGATTCAGTGGTTCAACCCATACTCAGTTTTTCTCCGTCTCAGTGAACATACCCCTTTGGCAATACTGGCAAAATTTCAAACGTGCCGAGAGGTGGCGTCAGGGCATAGTTATTGATCTGATTCTTTCGTTGGGTCCTAAAATATTGTATGGAGGTCACAAAGACCGAATTTCTGATCAGATTCAGTGGTTCGACCCATACTCAGTTTTTTCTCCGTCTCAGTGAACATACCCCTTTGGCAATTACGGCGAAATTTCAAAAGGTTCGCGAGGTGGTGTTAGGGCATAGTTATTGATCCGATTCTTTCGTAAGGTCATAAAATATTGTATGGAGGTCACCATGACCGATTTTCTGATCCGATTCAGTGGTTCGACCCATATTCAGTTTTTTCTCCGTCTCATTCTCCATCTCAGTGAACATACCCCTTTGGCAATACTGGCAGAATTTCAAACAGGCCGCGAGGTGGCTTCAGGGCATAGTTATTGATCCGATTCTTTCGTAGGGTCCTAAAATATTGTATGAAAATCACCAAGACCGAATTTCTAATCCGATTAAGTGGTTCAACCCATACTCAGTTTTTTCTCCGTCTCAGTGAACATACCCCTTTGGCAATTACGGCAAAATTTCAAACGGGTCGCGAGGTGGTGTTAGGGCATAGTTATTGATCCGATTCTTTCGTAAGGTCATAAAATATTGTATGGAGGTCACCAAGACCGAATTTCTGATCCGATTCAGTGGTTCGACCCATATTCAGTTTTTTCTCCCTCTCATTCTCCATCTCAGTGAACATACCCCTTTGGCAATACTGGCAAAATTTCAAACGGGCCGCGAGGTGGCATCAGGGCATAGTTATTGATCCGATTCTTTCGTAGGGTCCTAAAATATTCTATGAAAATCACCAAGACCGAATTTCTGATCCGATTCAGTGGTTCGACCCATACTCAGTTTTTTCTCCGTCTCAGTGAACATACCCCTTTGGCAATACTGGCAAAATTTCAAACGTGCCGAGAGGTGGCGTCAGGGCATAGTTATTGATCTGATTCTTTCGTTGGGTCCTAAAATATTGTATGGAGGTCACCAAGACCGAATTTCTGATCAGATTCAGTGGTTCGACCCATACTCAGTTTTTTCTCCGTCTCAGTGAACATACCCCTTTGGCAATTACGGCGAAATTTCAAAAGGTTCGCGAGGTGGTGTTAGGGCATAGTTATTGATCCGATTCTTTCGTAAAGTCATAAAATATTGTATGGAGGTCACCATGACCGAATTTCTGATCCGATTCAGTGGTTCGACCCATATTCAGTTTTTTCTCCGTCTCATTCTCCATCTCAGTGAACATACCCCTTTGGCAATACTGGCAGAATTTCAAACAGGCCGCGAGGTGGCGTCAGGGCATAGTTATTGATCCGATTCTTTCGTAGGGTCCTAAAATATTGTATGAAAATCACCAAGACCGAAATTTCTGATCCGATTAAGTGGTTCGACCCATACTCAGTTTTTTCTCCGTCTCAGTGAACATACCCCTTTGGCAATTACGGCAAAATTTCAAACGGGTCGCGAGGTGGTGTTAGGGCATAGTTATTGATCCGATTCTTTCGTAAGGTCATAAAATATTGTATGGAGGTCACCAAGACCGAATTTCTGATCCGATTCAGTGGTTCGACCCATATTCAGTTTTTTCTCCCTCTCATTCTCCATCTCAGTGAACATACCCCTTTGGCAATACTGGCAAAATTTCAAACGGGCCGCTAGGTGGCATCAGGGCATAGTTATTGATCCGATTCTTTCGTAGGGTCCTAAAATATTCTATGAAAATCACCAAGACCGAATTTCTGATCCGATTTAGTGGTTCGACCCATACTCAGTTTTTTCTCCTGCTTAGTGAACATACCACTTTGGCTATTACGGCAAATTTCGAACGGGTTGCGAGGTGGCTTCATGGCATAGTTATTAATCCGATTCTTTCGTAATCTCAATAAATAATGTATGGAGGTCACCAAGACCGATTTTCTGATCCGATTCAGTGGTTCGACCCATACTCAGTTTTTTCTCCGGCTTAGTGAACATACCCCTTTGGCAATACAGGCAAAATTTCGAACGGGCCGCGAGGTGGCGTCAGGGCAAAGTTATTGATCTGATTCTTTTGTAGGGTCATAAAATATTGTATTGAGCTCACCAAGACCGAATTTCTGATCCGACTCAGTGGATCGACCCATACTCTGTTTTTTCTCCGGCTCAGTAAACATACCCCTTTGGCAACACTGGCAAAATTTCAAACGGCCACGAGGTGGCGTCAGGGCATAGTTATTGATCCGATTCTTTCGTAGGGTCCTAATATATTGTATGGAGGTCACCAAGACTGAATTTCTGATCCGATTAAGTGGTTCGACCCATATTCAGTTTTTTCTCCGTCTCAGTGAACATACCCTTTTGGCAATTACGGCAAAATTTCAAAAGGTTCGCGAGGTGGTGTTAGGGCATAGTTATTGATCCGATTCTTTCGTAAGGTCATAAAATATTGTATGGAGGTCACCATGACCGAATTTCTGATCCGATTCAGTGGTTCGACCCATATTCAGTTTTTTCTCCGTCTCATTCTCCGTCTCAGTGAACATACCCCTTTGGCAATACTGGCAGAATTTCAAACAGGCCGCGAGGTGGCGTCAGGGAATAGTTATTGATCCGATTCTTTCGTAAGGTCCTAAAATATTGTATGAAAATCACCAAGACCGAATTTCTGATCCGATTTAGTGGTTCGACCCATACTCAGTTTTTTCTACTGCTTAGTGAACATACCCCTTTGGCAATTACGGCAAATTTATCCGATTCTTTCGTAGTCTCAAAAAATATTGTATGGAGGTCACCAAGACCGAATTTCTGACCCGACTCAGTGGATCGACCCATACTCAGTTTTTTCTCCGTCTTAGTGAACATACCCCTTTGGCAACACTAGCAAAATTTCAAACTGGCCGCGAGGTGGCGTCAGGGCATAGTTATTGATCCGATTCTTTCGTAGGTTCCTAAAATATTAAATAGAGGTCACCAAGACTGAATTTCTAATCCGATTAAGTGGTTCGACCCATACTCAGTTTTTTCTCCGTCTCAGTGAACATACCCCTTTTGGCAATTACGGCAAAATTTCGAACGGGTTGCGAGGTGGTGTTAGGGCATAGTTATTGATCCGATTCTTTCGTAAGGTCATAAAATATTGTATGGAGGTCACCAAGACTGAATTTCTGATCCGATTCAGTGGTTCGACCCATATTCAGTTTTTTCTCTGTCTCATTCTCCATCTCAGTGAACATACCCCTTTGGCAATACTGGCCAAATTTCAAACGGGCCGCGAGGTGGCGTCAGGGCATAGTTGTTGATCCGATTCTTTTGTAGGGTCATAAAATATTGTATGGAGGTCACCAAGACCGAATTTCTGATCCAACTCAGTGGATCAACCCATACTCAGTATTTTCTCCGTCTCAGTGAACATACCCCTTTGGCAACACTGGCAAAATTTCAAACGGGCCGCGAGGTGGCGTCAGGGCATATTTATTGATCTGATTCTTTCGTAGGGTCCTAAAATATTGTATGGAGGTCACCAAGACCGAATTTCTGATCCGATTAAGTGGTTCGACCCATACTCAGTTTTTTCTCCGTCTCAGTGTACATACCCCTTTAGCAATTACGGCAAAATTTCGAACGGGTCGCGAGGTGGTGTTAGGGCATAGTTATTGTTCCGATTCTTTCGTAAGGTCATAAAATATTGTATGGAGGTCACCAAGACCGAATTTCTGATCCGATTCAGTGGTTAGACCCATATTCAGTTTTTTCTCCGTCTCATTCTCCATCTCAGTCAACATACCGCTTTGGCAATACTGGCAAAATTTCAAACGGGCCGCGAGGTGGCGTCAGGGCATAGTTATTGATCCGATTCTTTCGTAGGGTCCTAAAATATTGTTTGAAAATCACCAAGACCGAATTTCTGATCCGATTTTGTGGTTCGACCCATACTCAGTTTTTTCTCCGTCTCAGTGAACATACCCCTTTGGCAATTACGGCAAAATTTCGAACGGGTCGCGAGGTGGTGTTAGGGCATAGTTATTGATCCGATTCTTTCGTATGGTCATAAAATATTGTATGGAGGTCACCAAGACCGAATTTCTGATCCGATTCAGTGGTTCGACCCATATTCAGTTTTTTCTCCGTCTCATTCTCCATCTCAGTGAACATACCCTTTTGGCAATACTGGCAAAATTTCAAACGGGCCTCGAGGTGGCGTCAGGGCATAGTTATTGATCCGATTCTTTCGTAGGGTCCTAAAATATTGTATGAAAATCACCAAGACCGAATTTCTGATCCGACTCAGTGGATCGACCCATACTAAGTTTTTTCTCCGTCTCAGTGAACATACCCCTTTGGCAATACTGGCAAAATTTCAAACGGGCCGCGAGGTGGCGTCAGGGCATAGTTATTGATCCGATTCTTTCGTAGGGTTCTAAAATATTGTATGGAGGTCACCAAGACCGATTTTCTGATCCGATTCAGTGGTTCGACCCATACTCAGTTTTTTCTCCGGCTCAGTGAACATACCCCTTTGTTAATACTGGCAAAATTTCGAACTGGCCGCGAGGTGGCTTCCGGGCATAGTTTTTGATCCTATTCTATCTTAGGGTTATAAAAAATTGTATGGAGGTCACCAAAACTGAAATTCGGATCCGATTCAGTGGTTCGACCCATACTCAATTTTTTCTCCGTCTTAGTGAACATACCCCTTTGGCAATTACGGCAAAATTTCGAACGTGCAACGAGGTGGCGTCAGGGCAGAGTTATTGATCCGATTCTTTTGTAGGGTCATAAAATATTGTTTGGAGGTCACCAAGACCGAATTTCTGATCCGACTCAGTGGATCAAACCGTACTCAGTTTTTTCTCCTTCTCAGTGAACATACCCCTTTGGCAATACTGGTAAAATTTCAAACGGACCGCGAGGTGGCCTCAGGGAATATTTATTGATCTGATTCTTTCGTAGGGTCCTAAAATATTGTATGGTGGTCACAAAGACCGAATTTCTGATCCGATTAAATGGTTCGACCCATACTCACTTTTTTCTCCGTCTCAGTGAACATACCCCTTTGGCAATTACGGCAAAATTTCGAACGGGTCGCGAGGTGGTGTTAGGGCATAGTTATTGATCCGATTCTTTCTTAAGGTCATAAAATATTGTATGGAGGTCACCAAGACTGAATTTCTGATCCGATTCAGTGGTTCGACCCATATTCAGTTTTTTCTCAGTCTCATTCTCCATCTCAGTGAACATACCCCTTTGGCAATACTGGCCAAATTTCAAACGGGCCGCGAGGTGGCGTCAGGGCATAGTTGTTGATCCGATTCTTTTGTAGGGTTATTAAAATATTGTATGGAGGTCACCAAGACCGAATTTCTGATCCAACTCAGTGGATCAACCCATACTCAGTATTTTCTCCGTCTCAGTGAACATACCCCTTTGGCAACACTGGCAAAATTTCAAACGGGCCGCGAGGTGGCGTCAGGGCATATTTATTGATCTGATTCTTTCGTAGGGTCCTAAAATATTGTATGGAGGTCACCAAGACCGAATTTCTGATCCGATTAAGTGGTTCGACCCATACTCAGTTTTTTCTCCGTCTCAGTGTACATACCCCTTTAGCAATTACGGCAAAATTTCGAACGGGTCGCGAGGTGGTGTTAGGGCATAGTTATTGTTCCGATTCTTTCGTAAGGTCATAAAATATTGTATGGAGGTCACCAAGACCGAATTTCTGATCCGATTCAGTGGTTAGACCCATATTCAGTTTTTTCTCCGTCTCATTCTCCATCTCAGTGAACATACCCCTTTGGCAATACTGGCAAAATTTCAAACGGGCCGCGAGGTGGCGTCAGGGCATAGTTATTGATCCGATTCTTTCGTAGGGTCCTAAAATATTGTTTGAAAATCACCAAGACCGAATTTCTGATCCGATTTTGTGGTTCGACCCATACTCAGTTTTTTCTCCGTCTCAGTGAACATACCCCTTTGGCAATTACGGCAAAATTTCGAACGGGTCGCGAGGTGGTGTTAGGGCATAGTTATTGATCCGATTCTTTCGTATGGTCATAAAATATTGTATGGAGGTCACCAAGACCGAATTTCTGATCCGATTCAGTGGTTCGACCCATATTCAGTTTTTTCTCCGTCTCATTCTCCATCTCAGTGAACATACCCTTTTGGCAATACTGGCAAAATTTCAAACGGGCCTCGAGGTGGCGTCAGGGCATAGTTATTGATCCGATTCTTTCGTAGGGTCCTAAAATATTGTATGAAAATCACCAGGACCGAATTTCTGATCCGACTCAGTGGATCGACCCATACTAAGTTTTTTCTCCGTCTCAGTGAACATACCCCTTTGGCAATACAGGCAAAATTTCAAACGGGCCGCGAGGTGGCGTCAGGGCATAGTTATTGATCCGATTCTTTCGTAGGGTTCTAATATATTGTATGGAGGTCACCAAGACCGATTTTCTGATCCGATTCAGTGGTTCGACCCATACTCAGTTTTTTCTCCGGCTCAGTGAACATACATCATCATCATCATCATCATCATCGTACTCAGTATATCCCACCAATAGCAAAGCTATAGTAGGGTCTGAGGAGGGTAAGATGTAGACAGCCTTACCTCTACCCCATAAGGATAGAGAGGCTGCTTCCGGTGAGACCCCCGGCTCGATAGTAGTTTGCATCAAGCCTTGGACATAAGGCACATAGCACTCAATCATCGGGACACCGGCTGATCGGTGCATGTACCCTTGTCTTTCGGCTATCGACGCCACTACATGATGCCTGATTAACCGTCCGTCACTTTTAACGTTATTTTCACGAGATTAGTAAAATAACGTCAAAATTAGTGCAATTTCACTTTTGCCCACCCGAGGGTTCACACATATATACATCATATGTGCGCACCGCAAGCAGGGCTCAGTGAACCTACCCCTTTGTTAATACTGGCAAAATTTCGAACTGGCCGCGAGGTGGCTTCCGGGCATAGTTTTTGATCCTATTCTATCTTAGGGTTATAAAAAATTGTATGGAGGTCACCAAGACTGAAATTCGGATCCGATTCAGTGGTTCGACCCATACTCAATTTTTTCTCCGTCTTAGTGAAAATACCCCTTTGGCAATTACGGCAAAATTTCGAACGTGCAACGAGGTGGCGTCAGGGCAGAGTTATTGATCCGATTCTTTTGTAGGGTCATAAAATATTGTTTGGAGGTCACCAAGACCGAATTTCTGATCCGACTCAGTGGATCAAACCGTACTCAGTTTTTTCTCCTTCTCAGTGAACATACCCCTTTGGCAATACTGGTAAAATTTCAAACGGACCGCGAGGTGGCGTCAGGGAATATTTATTGATCTGATTCTTTCGTAGGGTCCTAAAATATTGTATGGTGGTCACAAAGACCGAATTTCTGATCCGATTAAGTGGTTCGACCCATACTCACTTTTTTCTCCGTCTCACTGAACATACCCCTTTGGCAATTACAGCAAAATTTCGAACGGGTCGCGAGGTGGTGTTAGGGCATAGTTATTGATCCGATTCTTTCGTAAGGTTATAAAATATTGTATGGAGGTCACCAAGACCGAATTTCTGATCCGATTCAGTGGTTCGACCCATATTCAGTTTTTTCTCCCTCTCATTCTCCATCTCAGTGAACATACCCCTTTGGCAATACTGTCAAAATTTCAAACGGGCCTCGAGGTGGCGTCAGGGCATAGTTATTGATCCGATTCTTTCGTAGGGTCCTAAAATATTGTATGAAAATCACCAAGACCGAATTTCTGATCCGATTTAGTGGTTCGACCCATACTTAGTTTTTTCTCCTGCTTAGTGAACATACCCCTTTGGCAATTACGGCAAATTTCGAACGGGTCGCGATGTGGCTTCATGGCTTAGTTATTAATCCAACTCTTTCGTAGTCTCAAAAAATATTGTATGGAGGTCACCAAGATCGATTTTCTGATCCGATTCAGTGGTTCGACCCATACTCAGTTTTTTCTCCGGCTCAGTGAACATACCCCTTTGTTAATACTGGCAAAATTTCGAACTGGCCGCGAGGTGGCTTCCGGGCATAGTTTTTGATCCTATTCTATCTTAGGGTTATAAAAAATTGTATGGAGGTCACCAAGACTGAAATTCGGATCCGATTCAGGGGTTCGACCCATACTCAATTTTTTCTCCGTCTTAGTGAACATACCCCTTTGGCAATTACGGCAAAATTTCGAACTTGCAACGAGGTGGCGTCAGGGCAGAGTTATTGATCCGATTCTTTTGTAGGGTTATAAAATATTGTTTGGAGGTCACCAAGACCGAATTTCTGATCCGACTCAGTGGATCAAACCGTACTCAGTTTTTTCTCCGTCTCAGTGAACATACCCCTTTGGCAATACTGGTAAAATTTCAAAAGGACCGCGAGGTGGCGTCAGGGCATATTTATTGATCTGATTCTTTCGTAGGGTCCTAAAATATTGTATGGTGGTCACAAAGACCGAATTTCTGATCCGATTAAGTGGTTCGACCCATACTCACTTTTTTCTCCGTCTCAGTGAACATACCCCTTTGGCAATTACGGCAAAATTTCGAACGGGTCGCGAGGTGGTGTTAGGGCATAGTTATTGATCCGATTCTTTCGTAAGGTCATAAAATATTGTATGGAGGTCACCAAGACCGAATTTCTGATCCGATTCAGTGGTTCGACCCATATTCAGTTTTTTCTTCCTCTCATTCTCCATCTCAGTGAACATACCCCTTTGGCAATACTGTCAAAATTTCAAACGGGCCTCGAGGTGGCGTCAGGGCATAGTTATTGATCCGATTCTTTCGTAGGGTCCTAAAATATTGTATGAAAATCACCAAGACCGAATTTCTGATCCGATTTAGTGGTTCGACCCATACTTAGTTTTTTCTCCTGCTTAGTGAACATACCCCTTTGGCAATTACGGCAAATTTCGAACGGGTCGCGATGTGGCTTCATGGCATAGTTATTAATCCAATTCTATCGTAGTCTCAAAAAATATTGTATGGAGGTCACCAAGACCGATTTTCTGATCCGATTCAGTGGTTCGACCCATACTCAGTTTTTTCTCCGGCTTAGTGAACATACCCATTTGGCAATTACGGCAAAATTTCGAACAGGCCGCGAGGTGGCGTCAGGGCATTGTTATTCATCTGATTCTTTCGTAGGGTCATAAAATATAGTATGGAGGTCACCAAGACCGAATTTCTGATCCGATTCAGTGGTTCGACCCATACTCAGTTTTTCACCGTCTCAGTGAACATACCCCTTTGGCAATACTGGCAAAATTTCAAACGTGCCGAGAGGTGGCGTCAGGGCATAGTTATTGATCTGATTCTTTCGTTGGGTCCTAAAATATTGTATGGAGGCACCAAGACCGAATTTCTGATCAGATTCAGTGGTTCGACCCATACTCAGTTTTTTCTCCAGCACAGTGAACATACCCCTTTGGCAATACTGGCAAAATTTCGAACGGGCCGCGAGGTGGCGTCAGGGCAGAGTTATTGATCCGATTCTTTTGTAGGGTCATAAAATATTGTATGGAGCTCACCAAGACCGAATTTCTGATCCGACTCAGTAGATCGACCCATACTCAGTTTTTTCTCCGGCTCAGTGAACATACCCCTTTGGCAACACTGGCAAAATTTCAAACGGGCCGCGAGGTGGCGTCAGGGCATTGTTATTGATCCGATTCTTTCGTAAGGTCATTAAATATTGTATGGCGGTCACCAAGACCGAATTTCTGATCCGATTCTATGGTTCGACCCATATTCAGTTTTTCTCCGTCTCATTCTCCATATCAGTGAACATACCCTTTTGGCAATACTGGCAAAATTTCAAACAGGCCGCGAGGTGGCGTCAGGGCATAGTTATTGATCCGATTCTTTCGTAGGGTCCTAAAATATTGTATGAAAATCACCAAGACCGAATTTCTGATCCGATTTAGTGGTTCGACCCATACTCAGTTTTTTCTCCTGCTTAGTGAACATACCCCTTTGGCAATTACGGCAAATTTCGAACGAGTCGCGAGGTGGATTCAGGGCATAGTTATTAATCCGATTCTTTCGTAGTCTCAAAAAATATTGTGTGGAGGTCACCAAGACCGATTTTCTGATCCGATTCAGTGGTTCGACCCATACTCAGTTTTTTCTCCGGCTCAGTGAACATACCCTTTGGCAATACTGGCAAAATTTCGAACGGGCCGCGAGGTGGCATCAGGGCAGAGTTATTGATCCGATTCTCTTGTAGGGTCATAAAATATTGTATGGAGGTCACCAAGACCGAATTTCTGATCCGACTCAGTGGATCGACCCATACTCAGTATTTTCTCCGTCTCAGTGAACATACCCCTTTGGCAACACTGGCAAAATTTCAAACGGGCCGCGAGGTGACGTCAGGGCATAGTTATTGATCCGATTCTTTCGTAGGGTCCTAAAATCTTGAACGGAGGTCACCAAGACCGATTTTCTGATCCGATTCAGTGGTTCGTCCCATACTCAGTTTTTTCTCCGGCTCAGTGAACATACCCCTTTGGCAATACTGGCAAAAATTCGAACGGGCCGCGAGGTGGCGTCAGGGCAGAGTTATTGATCCGATTCTTTTGTAGGGTCATAAAATATTGTATGGAGGTCACCAAGACCGAATTTCTGATCCGACTCAGTGGATCGACCCATACTCAGTTTTTTCTCCGTCTCAGTGAACATACCCCTTTGGCAACACTGGCAAAATTTCAAACGGGCCGCGAGGTGGCTTCAGGGCATAGTTATTGATCCGATTCTTTCGTAGGGTCCTAAAATATTGAATGGAGTTTACCAAGACCGAAATTCTGATTCGATTAAGTGGTTCGACCCATACTCAGTTTTTCTCCGTCTCAGTGAACATGCCCATTTGGCAATTACGGCAAAATTTCGAACGGGTCTCGAGGTGGTGTTAGGGCATAGTTATTGATCCGATTCTTTCTTAAGGTCATAAAATATTGTATGGAGGTCACCAAGACCGATTTTCTGATCCGATTCAGTGGTTCGTCCCATACTCAGTTTTTTCTCCGGCTCAGTGAACATACCCCTTTGGCAATACTGGCAAAAATTCGAACGGGCCGCGAGGTGGCGTCAGGGCAGAGTTATTGATCCGATTCTTTTGTAGGGTCATAAAATATTGTATGGAGGTCACCAAGACCGAATTTCTGATCCGACTCAGTGGATCGACCCATACTCAGTTTTTTCTCTGTCTCAGTGAACATACCCCTTTGGCAACACTGGCAAAATTTCAAACGGGCCGCGAGGTGGCGTCAGGGCATAGTTATTGATCCGATTCTTTCGTAGGGTCCTAAAATATTGAATGGAGTTTACCAAGACCGAAATTCTGATTCGATTAAGTGGTTCGACCCATACTCAGTTTTTCTCCGTCTCAGTGAACATGCCCATTTGGCAATTACGGCAAAATTTCGAACGGGTCTCGAGGTGGTGTTAGGGCATAGTTATTGATCCGATTCTTTCGTAAGGTCATAAATTATTGTATGGAGGTCACCAAGACCGAATTTCTGATCCGATTCAGTGGTTCGACCCATATTCAGTTTTTCTCCGTCTCATTCTCCATCTCAGTGAACATACCCTTTTGGCAATACTGGCAAAATTTCAAACGTGCCGCGAGGTGGCGTCAGGGCATTGTTATTGACCCGATTCTTTTGTAGGGTCATAAAATATTGTATGGAGGTCACCAAGACCGAATTTCTGATCCGATTAAGTGGTTCGACGCATACTCAGTTTTTTCTCCGTCTCAGTGAACATACCCCTTTGGCAATTACGGCAAAATTTCGAAAGGTTCGCGAGGTGGTGTTAGGGCATAGTTATTGATCCGATTCTTTCGTAAGGATATAAAATATTGTATGGAGGTCACCAAGACCGAATTTCTGATCCGATTCAGTGGTTCGACCCATATTCAGTTTTTTCTCCGTCTCATTCTCCATCTCAGTGAACATACCCCTTTGGCAAAACTGGCAAAATTTCAAACAGGCCGCGAGGTGGCGTCAGGGCATTGTTATTGATCCGATTCTTTCGTAGGGTCCTAAAATATTGTATGAAAATCACCAAGACCGAATTTCTGATCCGATTTAGTGGTTCGACCCATACTCAGTTTTTTCTCCATCTCAGTGAACATACCCCTTTGCCAATACTGGCAAAATTTCAAACGCGCCGCGAGGTGGCGTCAGGGCATAGTTACTGATCCGATTCTTTTGTAGGGTCATAAAATATTGTATGGAGGTTACGAAGACCGAATTTCTGATCCGACTCAGTGGATCGACCCATACTTAGTTTTTTCTCCTGCTTAGTGAACATACCCCTTTGGCAATTACGGCAAATTTCGAACGGGTCGCGATGTGGCTTCATGGCATAGTTATTAATCCAATTCTATCGTAGTCTCAAAAAATATTGTATGGAGGTCACCAAGACCGATTTTCTGATCCGATTCAGTGGTTCGACCCATACTCAGTTTTTTCTCCGGCTTAGTGAACATACCCATTTGGCAATTACGGCAAAATTTCGAACAGGCCGCGAGGTGGCGTCAGGGCATTGTTATTCATCTGATTCTTTCGTAGGGTCATAAAATATAGTATGGAGGTCACCAAGACCGAATTTCTGATCCGATTCAGTGGTTCGACCCATACTCAGTTTTTCACCGTCTCAGTGAACATACCCCTTTGGCAATACTGGCAAAATTTCAAACGTGCCGAGAGGTGGCGTCAGGGCATAGTTATTGATCTGATTCTTTCGTTGGGTCCTAAAATATTGTATGGAGGCACCAAGACCGAATTTCTGATCAGATTCAGTGGTTCGACCCATACTCAGTTTTTTCTCCAGCTCAGTGAACATACCCCTTTGGCAATACTGGCAAAATTTCGAACGGGCCGCGAGGTGGCGTCAGGGCAGAGTTATTGATCCGATTCTTTTGTAGGGTCATAAAATATTGTATGGAGCTCACCAAGACCGAATTTCTGATCCGACTCAGTAGATCGACCCATACTCAGTTTTTTCTCCGGCTCAGTGAACATACCCCTTTGGCAACACTGGCAAAATTTCAAACGGGCCGCGAGGTGGCGTCAGGGCATAGTTATTGATCCGATTCTTTCGTAAGGTCATTAAATATTGTATGGCGGTCACCAAGACCGAATTTCTGATCCGATTCTATGGTTCGACCCATATTCAGTTTTTCTCCGTCTCATTCTCCATATCAGTGAACATACCCTTTTGGCAATACTGGCAAAATTTCAAACAGGCCGCGAGGTGGCGTCAGGGCATAGTTATTGATCCGATTCTTTCGTAGGGTCCTAAAATATTGTATGAAAATCACCAAGACCGAATTTCTGATCCGATTTAGTGGTTCGACCCATACTCAGTTTTTTCTCCTGCTTAGTGAACATACCCCTTTGGCAATTACGGCAAATTTCGAACGAGTCGCGAGGTGGATTCAGGGCATAGTTATTAATCCGATTCTTTCGTAGTCTCAAAAAATATTGTGTGGAGGTCACCAAGACCGATTTTCTGATCCGATTCAGTGGTTCGACCCATACTCAGTTTTTTCTCCGGCTCAGTGAACATACCCTTTGGCAATACTGGCAAAATTTCGAACGGGCCGCGAGGTGGCATCAGGGCAGAGTTATTGATCCGATTCTCTTGTAGGGTCATAAAATATTGTATGGAGGTCACCAAGACCGAATTTCTGATCCGACTCAGTGGATCGACCCATACTCAGTATTTTCTCCGTCTCAGTGAACATACCCCTTTGGCAACACTGGCAAAATTTCAAACGGGCCGCGAGGTGACGTCAGGGCATAGTTATTGATCCGATTCTTTCGTAGGGTCCTAAAATCTTGAACGGAGGTCACCAAGACCGATTTTCTGATCCGATTCAGTGGTTCGTCCCATACTCAGTTTTTTCTCCGGCTCAGTGAACATACCCCTTTGGCAATACTGGCAAAAATTCGAACGGGCCGCGAGGTGGCGTCAGGGCAGAGTTATTGATCCGATTCTTTTGTAGGGTCATAAAATATTGTATGGAGGTCACCAAGACCGAATTTCTGATCCGACTCAGTGGATCGACCCATACTCAGTTTTTTCTCCGTCTCAGTGAACATACCCCTTTGGCAACACTGGCAAAATTTCAAACGGGCCGCGAGGTGGCTTCAGGGCATAGTTATTGATCCGATTCTTTCGTAGGGTCCTAAAATATTGAATGGAGTTTACCAAGACCGAAATTCTGATTCGATTAAGTGGTTCGACCCATACTCAGTTTTTCTCCGTCTCAGTGAACATGCCCATTTGGCAATTACGGCAAAATTTCGAACGGGTCTCGAGGTGGTGTTAGGGCATAGTTATTGATCCGATTCTTTCTTAAGGTCATAAAATATTGTATGGAGGTCACCAAGACCGATTTTCTGATCCGATTCAGTGGTTCGTCCCATACTCAGTTTTTTCTCCGGCTCAGTGAACATACCCCTTTGGCAATACTGGCAAAAATTCGAACGGGCCGCGAGGTGGCGTCAGGGCAGAGTTATTGATCCGATTCTTTTGTAGGGTCATAAAATATTGTATGGAGGTCACCAAGACCGAATTTCTGATCCGACTCAGTGGATCGACCCATACTCAGTTTTTTCTCTGTCTCAGTGAACATACCCCTTTGGCAACACTGGCAAAATTTCAAACGGGCCGCGAGGTGGCGTCAGGGCATAGTTATTGATCCGATTCTTTCGTAGGGTCCTAAAATATTGAATGGAGTTTACCAAGACCGAAATTCTGATTCGATTAAGTGGTTCGACCCATACTCAGTTTTTCTCCGTCTCAGTGAACATGCCCATTTGGCAATTACGGCAAAATTTTGAACGGGTCTCGAGGTGGTGTTAGGGCATAGTTATTGATCCGATTCTTTCGTAAGGTCATAAAATATTGTATGGAGGTCACCAAGACCGAATTTCTGATCCGATTCAGTGGTTCGACCCATATTCAGTTTTTCTCCGTCTCATTCTCCATCTCAGTGAACATACCCTTTTGGCAATACTGGCAAAATTTCAAACGTGCCGCAAGGTGGCGTCAGGGCATTGTTATTGACCCGATTCTTTTGTAGGGTCATAAAATATTGTATGGAGGTCACCAAGACCGAATTTCTGATCCGATTAAGTGGTTCGACGCATACTCAGTTTTTTCTCCGTCTCAGTGAACATACCCCTTTGGCAATTACGGCAAAATTTCGAAAGGTTCGCGAGGTGGTGTTAGGGCATAGTTATTGATCCGATTCTTTCGTAAGGATATAAAATATTGTATGGAGGTCACCAAGACCGAATTTCTGATCCGATTCAGTGGTTCGACCCATATTCAGTTTTTTCTCCGTCTCATTCTCCATCTCAGTGAACATACCCCTTTGGCAAAACTGGCAAAATTTCAAACAGGCCGCGAGGTGGCGTCAGGGCATTGTTATTGATCCGATTCTTTCGTAGGGTCCTAAAATATTGTATGAAAATCACCAAGACCGAATTTCTGATCCGATTTAGTGGTTCGACCCATACTCAGTTTTTTCTCCATCTCAGTGAACATACCCCTTTGCCAATACTGGCAAAATTTCAAACGCGCCGCGAGGTGGCGTCAGGGCATAGTTACTGATCCGATTCTTTTGTAGGGTCATAAAATATTGTATGGAGGTTACGAAGACCGAATTTCTGATCCGACTCAGTGGATCGACCCATACTTAGTTTTTTCTCCTGCTTAGTGAACATACCCCTTTGGCAATTACGGCAAATTTCGAACGGGTCGCGATGTGGCTTCATGGCATAGTTATTAATCCAATTCTATCGTAGTCTCAAAAAATATTGTATGGAGGTCACCAAGACCGATTTTCTGATCCGATTCAGTGGTTCGACCCATACTCAGTTTTTTCTCCGGCTTAGTGAACATACCCATTTGGCAATTACGACAAAATTTCGAACAGGCCGCGAGGTGGCGTCAGGGCATTGTTATTCATCTGATTCTTTCGTAGGGTCATAAAATATAGTATGGAGGTCACCAAGACCGAATTTCTGATCCGATTCAGTGGTTCGACCCATACTCAGTTTTTCACCGTCTCAGTGAACATACCCCTTTGGCAATACTGGCAAAATTTCAAACGTGCCGAGAGGTGGCGTCAGGGCATAGTTATTGATCTGATTCTTTCGTTGGGTCCTAAAATATTGTATGGAGGCACCAAGACCGAATTTCTGATCAGATTCAGTGGTTCGACCCATACTCAGTTTTTTCTCCAGCTCAGTGAACATACCCCTTTGGCAATACTGGCAAAAATTCGAACGGGCCGCGAGGTGGCGTCAGGGCAGAGTTATTGATCCGATTCTTTTGTAGGGTCATAAAATATTGTATGGAGGTCACCAAGACCGAATTTCTGATCCGACTCAGTGGATCGACCCATACTCAGTTTTTTCTCCGTCTCAGTGAACATACCCCTTTGGCAACACTGGCAAAATTTCAAACGGGCCGCGAGGTGGCTTCAGGGCATAGTTATTGATCCGATTCTTTCGTAGGGTCCTAAAATATTGAATGGAGTTTACCAAGACCGAAATTCTGATTCGATTAAGTGGTTCGACCCATACTCAGTTTTTCTCCGTCTCAGTGAACATGCCCATTAGGCAATTACGGCAAAATTTCGAACGGGTCTCGAGGTGGTGTTAGGGCATAGTTATTGATCCGATTCTTTCTTAAGGTCATAAAATATTGTATGGAGGTCACCAAGACCGATTTACTGATCCGATTCAGTGGTTCGTCCCATACTCAGTTTTTTCTCCGGCTCAGTGAACATACCCCTTTGGCAATACTGGCAAAAATTCGAACGGGCCGCGAGGTGGCGTCAGGGCAGAGTTATTGATCCGATTCTTTTGTAGGGTCATAAAATATTGTATGGAGGTCACCAAGACCGAATTTCTGATCCGACTCAGTGGATCGACCCATACTCAGTTTTTTCTCCGTCTCAGTGAACATACCCCTTTGGCAACACTGGCAAAATTTCAAACGGGCCGCGAGGTGGCTTCAGGGCATAGTTATTGATCCGATTCTTTCGTAGGGTCCTAAAATATTGAATGGAGTTTACCAAGACCGAAATTCTGATTCGATTAAGTGGTTCGACCCATACTCAGTTTTTCTCCGTCTCAGTGAACATGCCCATTTGGCAATTACGGCAAAATTTCGAACGGGTCTCGAGGTGGTGTTAGGGCATAGTTATTGATCCGATTCTTTCTTAAGGTCATAAAATATTGTATGGAGGTCACCAAGACCGATTTTCTGATCCGATTCAGTGGTTCGTCCCATACTCAGTTTTTTCTCCGGCTCAGTGAACATACCCCTTTGGCAATACTGGCAAAAATTCGAACGGGCCGCGAGGTGGCGTCAGGGCAGAGTTATTGATCCGATTCTTTTGTAGGGTCATAAAATATTGTATGGAGGTCACCAAGACCGAATTTCTGATCCGACTCAGTGGATCGACCCATACTCAGTTTTTTCTCTGTCTCAGTGAACATACCCCTTTGGCAACACTGGCAAAATTTCAAACGGGCCGCGAGGCGGCGTCAGGGCATAGTTATTGATCCGATTCTTTCGTAGGGTCCTAAAATATTGAATGGAGTTTACCAAGACCGAAATTCTGATTCGATTAAGTGGTTCGACCCATACTCAGTTTTTCTCCGTCTCAGTGAACATGCCCATTTGGCAATTACGGCAAAATTTCGAACGGGTCTCGAGGTGGTGTTAGGGCTTAGTTATTGATCCGATTCTTTCGTAAGGTCATAAAATATTGTATGGAGGTCACCAAGACCGAATTTCTGATCCGATTCAGTGGTTCGACCCATATTCAGTTTTTTCTCCGTCTCATTCTCCATCTCAGTGAACATACCCTTTTGGCAATACTGGCAAAATTTCAAACGTGCCGCGAGGTGGCGTCAGGGCATTGTTATTGACCCGATTCTTTTTTAGGGTCATAAAATATTGTATGGAGGTCACCAAGACCGAATTTCTGATCCGATTAAGTGGTTCGACGCATACTCAGTTTTTTCTCCGTCTCAGTGAACATACCCCTTTGGCAATTACGGCAAAATTTCGAAAGGTTCGCGAGGTGGTGTTAGGGCATTGTTATTGATCCGATTCTTTCGTAAGGATATAAAATATTGTATGGAGGTCACCAAGACCGAATTTCTGATCCGATTCAGTGGTTCGACCCATATTCAGTTTTTTCTCCGTCTCATTCTCCATCTCAGTGAACATACCCCTTTGGCAAAACTGGCAAAATTTCAAACAGGCCGCGAGGTGGCGTCAGGGCATTGTTATTGATCCGATTCTTTCGTAGGGTCCTAAAATATTGTATGAAAATCACCAAGACCGAATTTCTGATCCGATTTAGTGGTTCGACCCATACTCAGTTTTTTCTCCATCTCAGTGAACATACCCCTTTGCCAATACTGGCAAAATTTCAAACGCGCCGCGAGGTGGCGTCAGGGCATAGTTACTGATCCGATTCTTTTGTAGGGTCATAAAATATTGTATGGAGGTTACGAAGACCGAATTTCTGATCCGACTCAGTGGATCGACCCATACTCAGTTTTTTCTCCGTCTCAGTGAACATACCCCTTTGGCAATACTGGCAAAATTTCAAACGGGCCGCGAGGTGGCGTCAGGGCATAGTTATTGATCCGATTCTTTCGTAGGGTTCTAAAATATTGTATGGAGGTCACCAAGACCGAATTTCTGATCCGATTCAGTGGTTCGACCCATACTCAGTTTTTTCTCCGGCTCAGTGAACATACTCCTTTTGCAATACTGGCAAAATTTCGAACTGGTCGCGAGGTGGCTTCAGGGCTTAGTTTTTGATCCTATTCTATCTTAGGGTCATAAAATACTGTATGGAGGACACCAAGACCGAAATTCTGATCCGATTCAGTGGTTCGACCCATACTCAGTTTTTTCTCCGTCTTAGTGAATACACCCCTTTGGAAATTACGGCAAAATTTCGAACAGGCCGCGAGTTGGCGTCAGGGCATAGTTATTGATCCGATTCTTTCGTAGGGTCATAAAATATTGTATGGAGGTCCCCAAGACCGAATTTCTGATACGATTCAGTGGTTCGACCCATACTCTGTTTTTTCTCCGGCTCACTGAACATACCCCTTTGGCAACACTGGCAAAATTTCAAACGGGCCGCGAGGTGGCGTCAGGGCATAGTTATTTTTTCCGATTCTTTCGTAGGGCCTAAAATATTGTATGGAGGTCACCAAGACCGAATTTCTGATCCGACTCAGTGGATCGACCCATACTCAGTTTTTTCTCCGTCTCAGTGAACATACCCCTTTGGCAACACTGGCAAAATTTCAAACGGGCCGCGAGGTGGCGTCAGGGCATAGTTATTGATCCGATTCTTTCGTAGGGTCCTAAAATATTGAATGGTGTTTACCAAGACCGAAATTCTGATTAGATTAAGTGGTTCGACCCATACTCAGTTTTTCTCCGTCTCAGTGAACATGCCCATTTGGCAATTACGGCAAAATTTCGAACGGGTCTCGAGGTGGTGTTAGGGCATAGTTATTGATCCGATTCTTTCGTAAGGTCATAAAATATTGTATGGAGGTCACCAAGACCGAATTTCTGATCCGATTCAGTGGTTCGACCCATATTCAGTTTTTTGTCCGTCTCATTCTCCATCTCAGTGAACATACCCTTTTGGCAATACTGGCAAAATTTCAAACGTGCCGCGAGGTGACGTCAGGGCATTGTTATTGACCCGATTCTTTTGTAGGGTCATAAAATATTGTATGGAGGTCACCAAGACCGAATTTCTGATCCGATTAAGTGGTTCGACGCATACTCAGTTTTTTCTCCGTCCCAGTGAACATACCCCTTTGGCAATTACGGCAAAATTTCGAAAGGTTCGCGAGGTGGTGTTAGGGCATAGTTATTGATCCGATTCTTTCGTAAGGATATAAAATATTGTATGGAGGTCACCAAGACCGAATTTCTGATCCGATTCAGTGGTTCGACCCATATTCAGTTTTTTCTCCGTCTCATTCTCCATCTCTGTGAACATACCCCTTTGGCAAAACTGGCAAAATTCAAACAGGCCGCGAGGTGGCGTCAGGGCATTGTTATTGATCCGATTCTTTCGTAGGGTCCTAAAATATTGTATGAAAATCACCAAGACCGAATTTCTGATCCGATTTAGTGGTTCGACCCATACTCAGTTTTTTCTCTATCTCAGTGAACATACCCCTTTGCCAATACTGGCAAAATTTCAAACGCGCCGTGAGGTGGCGTCAGGGCATAGTTACTGATCCGATTCTTTTGTAGGGTCATAAAATATTGTATGGACGTTACCAAGACCGAATTTCTGATCCGACTCAGTGGATCGACCCATACTCAGTTTTTTCTCCGTCTCAGTGAACATACCCCTTTGGCAATACTGGCAAAATTTCAAACGGGCCGCGAGGTGGCGTCAGGGCATAGTTATTGATCCGATTCTTTCGTAGGGTTCTAAAATATTGTATGGAGGTCATCAAGACCGAATTTCTGATCCGATTCAGTGGTTCGACCCATACTCAGTTTTTTCTCCGGCTCAGTGAACATACTCCTTTGGCAATACTGGCAAAATTTCGAACTGGCCGCGAGGTGGCTTCAGGGCTTAGTTTTTTATCCTATTCTATCTTAGGGTCATAAAATACTGTATGGAGGTCACCAAGACCGAAATTCTGATCCGATTAAGTGGTTCGACCCATACTCAGTTTTTTCTCCGTCTTAGTGAATACACCCCTTTGGAAAGTACGGCAAAATTTCGAACAGGCCGCGAGGTGGCGTCAGGGCATAGTTATTGATCCGATTCTTTCGTAGGGTCATAAAATATTATATGGAGGTCACCAAGACCGAATTTCTGATCCGATTCAGTGGTTCGACCCATACTCAGTTTTTTCTCCGGCTCAGTGAACATACCCCTTTGGCAACACTGGAAAAATTTCAAACGGGCCGCGGGGTGGCGTCAGGGCATAGTTATTGATCCGATTCTTTCGTAGGGTCCTAAAATATTGTATGGAGGTCACCAAGACCGAATTTCTGATCCGATTAAGTGGTTCGACGCATACTCAGTTTTTTCTCCGTCTTAGTGAACATACCCCTTTGGCAATTACGGCAAAATTTCGAAAGGTTCGCGAGGTGGTGTTAGGGCATAGTTATTGATCCGATTCTTTCGTAAGGATATAAAATATTGTATGGAGGTCACCAAGACTGAATTTCTGATCCGATTCAGTGGTTCGACCCATACTCAGTTTTTTCTCCGTCTCAGTGAACATACCCCTTTGGCAATACTGGCAAAATTTCAAACGGGCCGCGAGGTGGCGTCAGGGCATAGTTATTGATCCGATTCTTTCGTAGGGTTCTAAAATATTGTATGGAGGTCACCAAGACCGAATTTCTGATCCGATTCAGTGGTTCGACCCATACTCAGTTTTTTCTCCGGCTCAGTGAACATACTCCTTTTGCAATACTGGCAAAATTTCGAACTGGTCGCGAGGTGGCTTCAGGGCTTAGTTTTTGATCCTATTCTATCTTAGGGTCATAAAATACTGTATGGAGGACACCAAGACCGAAATTCTGATCCGATTCAGTGGTTCGACCCATACTCAGTTTTTTCTCCGTCTTAGTGAATACACCCCTTTGGAAATTACGGCAAAATTTCGAACAGGCCGCGAGTTGGCGTCAGGGCATAGTTATTGATCCGATTCTTTCGTAGGGTCATAAAATATTGTATGGAGGTCCCCAAGACCGAATTTCTGATCCGATTCAGTGGTTCGACCCATACTCTGTTTTTTCTCCGGCTCACTGAACATACCCCTTTGGCAACACTGGCAAAATTTCAAACGGGCCGCGAGGTGGCGTCAGGGCATAGTTATTTTTTCCGATTCTTTCGTAGGGCCTAAAATATTGTATGGAGGTCACCAAGACCGAATTTCTGATCCGACTCAGTGGATCGACCCATACTCAGTTTTTTCTCCGTCTCAGTGAACATACCCCTTTGGCAACACTGGCAAAATTTCAAACGGGCCGCGAGGTGGCGTCAGGGCATAGTTATTGATCCGATTCTTTCGTAGGGTCCTAAAATATTGAATGGTGTTTACCAAGACCGAAATTCTGATTAGATTAAGTGGTTCGACCCATACTTAGTTTTTCTCCGTCTCAGTGAACATGCCCATTTGGCAATTACGGCAAAATTTCGAACGGGTCTCGAGGTGGTGTTAGGGCATAGTTATTGATCCGATTCTTTCGTAAGGTCATAAAATATTGTATGGAGGTCACCAAGACCGAATTTCTGATCCGATTCAGTGGTTCGACCCATATTCAGTTTTTTGTCCGTCTCATTCTCCATCTTAGTGAACATACCCTTTTGGCAATACTGGCAAAATTTCAAACGTGCCGCGAGGTGGCGTCAGGGCATTGTTATTGACCCGATTCTTTTGTAGGGTCATAAAATATTGTATGGAGGTCACCAAGACCGAATTTCTGATCCGATTAAGTGGTTCGACGCATACTCAGTTTTTTCTCCGTCCCAGTGAACATACCCCTTTGGCAATTACGGCAAAATTTCGAAAGGTTCGCGAGGTGGTGTTAGGGCATAGTTATTGATCCGATTCTTTCGTAAGGATATAAAATATTGTATGGAGGTCACCAAGACCGAATTTCTGATCCGATTCAGTGGTTCGACCCATATTCAGTTTTTTCTCCGTCTCATTCTCCATCTCTGTGAACATACCCCTTTGGCAAAACTGGCAAAATTTCAAACAGGCCGCGAGGTGGCGTCAGGGCATTGTTATTGATCCGATTCTTTCGTAGGGTCCTAAAATATTGTATGAAAATCACCAAGACCGAATTTCTGATCCGATTTAGTGGTTCGACCCATACTCAGTTTTTTCTCTATCTCAGTGAACATACCCCTTTGCCAATACTGGCAAAATTTCAAACGCGCCGCGAGGTGGCGTCAGGGCATAGTTACTGATCCGATTCTTTTGTAGGGTCATAAAATATTGTATGGAGGTTACCAAGACCGAATTTCTGATCCGACTCAGTGGATCGACCCATACTCAGTTTTTTCTCCGTCTCAGTGAACATACCCCTTTGGCAATACTGGCAAAATTTCAAACGGGCCGCGAGGTGGCGTCAGGGCATAGTTATTGATCCGATTCTTTCGTAGGGTTCTAAAATATTGTATGGAGGTCATCAAGACCGAATTTCTGATCCGATTCAGTGGTTCGACCCATACTCAGTTTTTTCTCCGGCTCAGTGAACATACTCCTTTGGCAATACTGGCAAAATTTCGAACTGGCCGCGAGGTGGCTTCAGGGCTTAGTTTTTTATCCTATTCTATCTTAGGGTCATAAAATACTGTATGGAGGTCACCAAGACCGAAATTCTGATCCGATTCAGTGGTTCGACCCATACTCGGTTTTTTCTCCGTCTTAGTGAATACACCCCTTTGGAAAGTACGGCAAAATTTCGAACAGGCCGCGAGGTGGCGTCAGGGCATAGTTATTGATCCGATTCTTTCGTAGGGTCATAAAATATTGTATGGAGGTCACCAAGACCGAATTTCTGATCCGATTCAGTGGTTCGACCCATACTCAGTTTTTTCTCCGGCTCAGTGAACATACCCCTTTGGCAACACTGGAAAAATTTCAAACGGGCCGCGGGGTGGCGTCAGGGCATAGTTATTGATCCGATTCTTTCGTAGGGTCCTAAAATATTGTATGGAGGTCACCAAGACCGAATTTCTGATCCGATTAAGTGGTTCGACGCATACTCAGTTTTTTCTCCGTCTTAGTGAACATACCCCTTTGGCAATTACGGCAAAATTTCGAAAGGTTCGCGAGGTGGTGTTAGGGCATAGTTATTGATCCGATTCTTTCGTAAGGATATAAAATATTGTATGGAGGTCACCAAGACTGAATTTCTGATCCGATTCAGTGGTTCGACCCATACTCAGTTTTTTCTCCGTCTCAGTGAACATACCCCTTTGGCAATACTGGCAAAATTTCAAACGGGCCGCGAGGTGGCGTCAGGGCATAGTTATTGATCCGATTCTTTCGTAGGGTTCTAAAATATTGTATGGAGGTCACCAAGACCGAATTTCTGATCCGATTCAGTGGTTCGACCCATACTCAGTTTTTTCTCCGGCTCAGTGAACATACTCCTTTTGCAATACTGGCAAAATTTCGAACTGGTCGCGAGGTGGCTTCAGGGCTTAGTTTTTGATCCTATTCTATCTTAGGGTCATAAAATACTGTATGGAGGTCACCAAGACCGAAATTCTGATCCGATTCAGTGGTTCGACCCATACTCAGTTTTTTCTCCGTCTTAGTGAATACACCCCTTTGGAAATTACGGCAAAATTTCGAACAGGCCGCGAGGTGGCGTCAGGGCATAGTTATTGATCCGATTCTTTCGTAGGGTCATAAAATATTGTATGGAGGTCCCCAAGACCGAATTTCTGATCCGATTCAGTGGTTCGACCCATACTCTGTTTTTTCTCCGGCTCACTGAACATACCCCTTTGGCAACACTGGCAAAATTTCAAACGGGCCGCGAGGTGGCGTCAGGGCATAGTTATTTTTTCCGATTCTTTCGTAGGGCCTAAAATATTGTATGGAGGTTACCAAGACCGAATTTCTGATCCGATTAAGTGGTTCGACCCATACTCAGTTTTTTCTCCGTCTCAGTGAACATACCCCTTTGGCAATTACGGCAAAATTTCGAAAGGTTCGCGAGGTGGTGTTAGGGCATAGTTATTGATCCGATTCTTTCGTAAGGACATAAAATATTGTATGGAGGTCACCAAGACCGAATTTCTGATCCGACTCAGTGGATCGACCCATACTCAGTTTTTTCTCTGTCTAAGTGAACATACCCCTTTGGCAACACTTGCAAAATTTCAAACGGGCCGCGAGGTGGCGTCAGGGCATAGTTATTTATCCGATTCTTTCGTAGGGTCCTAAAATATTGTATGGAGGTCACCAAGACCGAATTTCTGATCCGATTCAGTGGTTCGACCCATATTCAGTTTTTTCTCCGTCTCATTCTCCATCTCAGTGAACATACCCCTTTGGCAATACTGGCAAAATTTCAAACAGGCCGCGAGGTGGCGTCAGGGCATAGTTATTGATCCGATTCTTTCGTAGTGTCCTAAAATATTGTATGAAAATCACCAAGACCGAATTTCTGATCCGATTTAGTGGTTCGACCCATACTCAGTTTTTTCTCCATCTCAGTGAACATACCCATTTGCCAATACTGGCAAAATTTCAAACGGGCCGCGAGGTGGCGTCAGGGCATAAATATTGATCCAATTCTTTTGTAGGGTCATAAAATATTGTATGGAGGTCACCAAGACCGAATTTCTGATCCGACTCAGTGGATCGACCCATACTCAGTTTTTTCTCCGCCTCAGTGAACATACCCCTTTGGCAATACTGGCAAAATTTCAAACGGGCCGCGAGGTGGCGTCAGGACATAGTTATTGATCCGATTCTTTCGTAGGGTTCTAAAATATTGTATGGAGGTCACCAAGACCGAATTTCTGATCCGATTCAGTGGTTCGACCCATACTCAGTTTTTTCTCCGGCGCAGTGAACATACTCCTTTGGCAATAATGGCAAAATTTCGAACTGGCCGCGAGGTGGCGTCAGGGCATAATTATTGATCCGATTCTTTTGTAGGGTCATAAAATATTGTATGGAGGTCACCAAGACCGAATTTCTGATCCGATTCAGTGGTTCGACCCATACTCAGTTTTTTCTCCGTCTTAGTGAATACACCCCTTTGGAAATTACGGCAAAATTTCGAACAGGCCGCGAGGGTGGCGTCAGGGCATAGTTACTGATCCGATTCTTTCGTAGGGTCATAAAATATTGTATGGAGGTCACCAAGACCGAATGCTGATCCGATTCAGTGGTTCGACCCATACTCAGTTTTTTCTCCGGCTCAGTGAACATATCCCTTTGGCAACACTGGCAAAATTTCGAACAGGCCGCGAGGTGGCGTCAGGGCATAGTTACTGATCCGATTCTTTTGTAGGGTCATAAAATATTGTATGGAGGTTACGAAGACCGAATTTCTGATCCGACTCAGTGGATCGACCCATACTTAGTTTTTTCTCCTGCTTAGTGAACATACCCCTTTGGCAATTACGGCAAATTTCGAACGGGTCGCGATGTGGCTTCATGGCATAGTTATTAATCCAATTCTATCGTAGTCTCAAAAAATATTGTATGGAGGTCACCAAGACCGATTTTCTGATCCGATTCAGTGGTTCGACCCATACTCAGTTTTTTCTCCGGCTTAGTGAACATACCCATTTGGCAATTACGGCAAAATTTCGAACAGGCCGCGAGGTGGCGTCAGGGCATTGTTATTCATCTGATTCTTTCGTAGGGTCATAAAATATAGTATGGAGGTCACCAAGACCGAATTTCTGATCCGATTCAGTGGTTCGACCCATACTCAGTTTTTCACCGTCTCAGTGAACATACCCCTTTGGCAATACTGGCAAAATTTCAAACGTGCCGAGAGGTGGCGTCAGGGCATAGTTATTGATCTGATTCTTTCGTTGGGTCCTAAAATATTGTATGGAGGCACCAAGACCGAATTTCTGATCAGATTCAGTGGTTCGACCCATACTCAGTTTTTTTTCCAGCTCAGTGAACATACCCCTTTGGCAATACTGGCAAAATTTCGAACGGGCCGCGAGGTGGCGTCAGGGCAGAGTTATTGATCCGATTCTTTTGTAGGGTCATAAAATATTGTATGGAGCTCACCAAGACCGAATTTCTGATCCGACTCAGTAGATCCACCCATACTCAGTTTTTTCTCCGGCTCAGTGAACATACCCCTTTGGCAACACTGGCAAAATTTCAAACGGGCCGCGAGGTGGCGTCAGGGCATAGTTATTGATCCGATTCTTTCGTAAGGTCATTAAATATTGTATGGCGGTCACCAAGACCGAATTTCTGATCCGATTCTATGGTTCGACCCATATTCAGTTTTTCTCCGTCTCATTCTCCATATCAGTGAACATACCCTTTTGGCAATACTGGCAAAATTTCAAACAGGCCGCGAGGTGGCGTCAGGGCATAGTTATTGATCCGATTCTTTCGTAGGGTCCTAAAATATTGTATGAAAATCACCAAGACCGAATTTCTGATCCGATTTAGTGGTTCGACCCATACTCAGTTTTTTCTCCTGCTTAGTGAACATACCCCTTTGGCAATTACGGCAAATTTCGAACGAGTCGCGAGGTGGATTCAGGGCATAGTTATTAATCCGATTCTTTCGTAGTCTCAAAAAATATTGTGTGGAGGTCACCAAGACCGATTTTCTGATCCGATTCAGTGGTTCGACCCATACTCAGTTTTTTCTCCGGCTCAGTGAACATACCCTTTGGCAATACTGGCAAAATTTCGAACGGGCCGCGAGGTGGCATCAGGGCAGAGTTATTGATCCGATTCTCTTGTAGGGTCATAAAATATTGTATGGAGGTCACCAAGACCGAATTTCTGATCCGACTCAGTGGATCGACCCATACTCAGTATTTTCTCCGTCTCAGTGAACATACCCCTTTGGCAACACTGGCAAAATTTCAAACGGGCCGCGAGGTGACGTCAGGGCATAGTTATTGATCCGATTCTTTCGTAGGGTCCTAAAATCTTGAACGGAGGTCACCAAGACCGATTTTCTGATCCGATTCAGTGGTTCGTCCCATACTCAGTTTTTTCTCCGGCTCAGTGAACATACCCCTTTGGCAATACTGGCAAAAATTCGAACGGGCCGCGAGGTGGCGTCAGGGCAGAGTTATTGATCCGATTCTTTTGTAGGGTCATAAAATATTGTATGGAGGTCACCAAGACCGAATTTCTGATCCGACTCAGTGGATCGACCCATACTCAGTTTTTTCTCCGTCTCAGTGAACATACCCCTTTGGCAACACTGGCAAAATTTCAAACGGGCCGCGTGGTGGCTTCAGGGCATAGTTATTGATCCGATTCTTTCGTAGGGTCCTAAAATATTGAATGGAGTTTACCAAGACCGAAATTCTGATTCGATTAAGTGGTTCGACCCATACTCAGTTTTTCTCCGTCTCAGTGAACATGCCCATTTGGCAATTACGGCAAAATTTCGAACGGGTCTCGAGGTGGTGTTAGGGCATAGTTATTGATCCGATTCTTTCTTAAGGTCATATAATATTGTATGGAGGTCACCAAGACCGATTTACTGATCCTATTCAGTGGTTCGTCCCATACTCAGTTTTTTCTCCGGCTCAGTGAACATACCCCTTTGGCAATACTGGCAAAAATTCGAACGGGCCGCGAGGTGGCGTCAGGGCAGAGTTATTGATCCGATTCTTTTGTAGGGTCATAAAATATTGTATGGAGGTCACCAAGACCGAATTTCTGATCCGACTCAGTGGATCGACCCATACTCAGTTTTTCTCCGTCTCAGTGAACATACCCCTTTGGCAACACTGGCAAAATTTCAAACGGGCCGCGAGGTGGCTTCAGGGCATAGTTATTGATCCGATTCTTTCGTAGGGTCCTAAAATATTGAATGGAGTTTACCAAGACCGAAATTCTGATTCGATTAAGTGGTTCGACCCATACTCAGTTTTTCTCCGTCTCAGTGAACATGCCCATTTGGCAATTACGGCAAAATTTCGAACGGGTCTCGAGGTGGTGTTAGGGCATAGTTATTGATCCGATTCTTTCTTAAGGTCATAAAATATTGTATGGAGGTCACCAAGACCGATTTTCTGATCCGATTCAGTGGTTCGTCCCATATTCAGTTTTTTCTCCGTCTCATTCTCCATCTCAGTGAACATACCCTTTTGGCAATACTGGCAAAATTTCAAACGTGCCGCGAGGTGGCGTCAGGGCATTGTTATTGACCCGATTCTTTTTTAGGGTCATAAAATATTGTATGGAGGTCACCAAGACCGAATTTCTGATCCGATTAAGTGGTTCGACGCATACTCAGTTTTTTCTCCGTCTCAGTGAACATACCCCTTTGGCAATTACGGCAAAATTTCGAACGGGTCTCGAGGTGGTGTTAGGGCATAGTTATTGATCCGATTCTTTCGTAAGGTCATAAAATATTGTATGGAGGTCACCAAGACCGAATTTCTGATCCGATTCAGTGGTTCGACCCATATTCAGTTTTTTCTCCGTCTCATTCTCCATCTCAGTGAACATACCCTTTTGGCAATACTGGCAAAATTTCAAACGTGCCGCGAGGTGGCGTCAGGGCATTGTTATTGACCCGATTCTTTTTTAGGGTCATAAAATATTGTATGGAGGTCACCAAGACCGAATTTCTGATCCGATTAAGTGGTTCGACGCATACTCAGTTTTTTCTCCGTCTCAGTGAACATACCCCTTTGGCAATTACGGCAAAATTTCGAAAGGTTCGCGAGGTGGTGTTAGGGCATTGTTATTGATCCGATTCTTTCGTAAGGATATAAAATATTGTATGGAGGTCACCAAGACCGAATTTCTGATCCGATTCAGTGGTTCGACCCATATTCAGTTTTTTCTCCGTCTCATTCTCCATCTCAGTGAACATACCCCTTTGGCAAAACTGGCAAAATTTCAAACAGGCCGCGAGGTGGCGTCAGGGCATTGTTATTGATCCGATTCTTTCGTAGGGTCCTAAAATATTGTATGAAAATCACCAAGACCGAATTTCTGATCCGATTTAGTGGTTCGACCCATACTCAGTTTTTTCTCCATCTCAGTGAACATACCCCTTTGCCAATACTGGCAAAATTTCAAACGCGCCGCGAGGTGGCGTCAGGGCATAGTTACTGATCCGATTCTTTTGTAGGGTCATAAAATATTGTATGGAGGTTACGAAGACCGAATTTCTGATCCGACTCAGTGGATCGACCCATACTCAGTTTTTTCTCCGTCTCAGTGAACATACCCCTTTGGCAATACTGGCAAAATTTCAAACGGGCCGCGAGGTGGCGTCAGGGCATAGTTATTGATCCGATTCTTTCGTAGGGTTCTAAAATATTGTATGGAGGTCACCAAGACCGAATTTCTGATCCGATTCAGTGGTTCGACCCATACTCAGTTTTTTTTCCAGCTCAGTGAACATACCCCTTTGGCAATACTGGCAAAATTTCGAACGGGCCGCGAGGTGGCGTCAGGGCAGAGTTATTGATCCGATTCTTTTGTAGGGTCATAAAATATTGTATGGAGCTCACCAAGACCGAATTTCTGATCCGACTCAGTAGATCCACCCATACTCAGTTTTTTCTCCGGCTCAGTGAACATACCCCTTTGGCAACACTGGCAAAATTTCAAACGGGCCGCGAGGTGGCGTCAGGGCATAGTTATTGATCCGATTCTTTCGTAAGGTCATTAAATATTGTATGGCGGTCACCAAGACCGAATTTCTGATCCGATTCTATGGTTCGACCCATATTCAGTTTTTCTCCGTCTCATTCTCCATATCAGTGAACATACCCTTTTGGCAATACTGGCAAAATTTCAAACAGGCCGCGAGGTGGCGTCAGGGCATAGTTATTGATCCGATTCTTTCGTAGGGTCCTAAAATATTGTATGAAAATCACCAAGACCGAATTTCTGATCCGATTTAGTGGTTCGACCCATACTCAGTTTTTTCTCCTGCTTAGTGAACATACCCCTTTGGCAATTACGGCAAATTTCGAACGAGTCGCGAGGTGGATTCAGGGCATAGTTATTAATCCGATTCTTTCGTAGTCTCAAAAAATATTGTGTGGAGGTCACCAAGACCGATTTTCTGATCCGATTCAGTGGTTCGACCCATACTCAGTTTTTTCTCCGGCTCAGTGAACATACCCTTTGGCAATACTGGCAAAATTTCGAACGGGCCGCGAGGTGGCATCAGGGCAGAGTTATTGATCCGATTCTCTTGTAGGGTCATAAAATATTGTATGGAGGTCACCAAGACCGAATTTCTGATCCGACTCAGTGGATCGACCCATACTCAGTATTTTCTCCGTCTCAGTGAACATACCCCTTTGGCAACACTGGCAAAATTTCAAACGGGCCGCGAGGTGACGTCAGGGCATAGTTATTGATCCGATTCTTTCGTAGGGTCCTAAAATCTTGAACGGAGGTCACCAAGACCGATTTTCTGATCCGATTCAGTGGTTCGTCCCATACTCAGTTTTTTCTCCGGCTCAGTGAACATACCCCTTTGGCAATACTGGCAAAAATTCGAACGGGCCGCGAGGGTGGCGTCAGGGCAGAGTTATTGATCCGATTCTTTTGTAGGGTCATAAAATATTGTATGGAGGTCACCAAGACCGAATTTCTGATCCGACTCAGTGGATCGACCCATACTCAGTTTTTTCTCCGTCTCAGTGAACATACCCCTTTGGCAACACTGGCAAAATTTCAAACGGGCCGCGTGGTGGCTTCAGGGCATAGTTATTGATCCGATTCTTTCGTAGGGTCCTAAAATATTGAATGGAGTTTACCAAGACCGAAATTCTGATTCGATTAAGTGGTTCGACCCATACTCAGTTTTTCTCCGTCTCAGTGAACATGCCCATTTGGCAATTACGGCAAAATTTCGAACGGGTCTCGAGGTGGTGTTAGGGCATAGTTATTGATCCGATTCTTTCTTAAGGTCATAAAATATTGTATGGAGGTCACCAAGACCGATTTACTGATCCGATTCAGTGGTTCGTCCCATACTCAGTTTTTTCTCCGGCTCAGTGAACATACCCCTTTGGCAATACTGGCAAAAATTCGAACGGGCCGCGAGGTGGCGTCAGGGCAGAGTTATTGATCCGATTCTTTTGTAGGGTCATAAAATATTGTATGGAGGTCACCAAGACCGAATTTCTGATCCGACTCAGTGGATCGACCCATACTCAGTTTTTTCTCCGTCTCAGTGAACATACCCCTTTGGCAACACTGGCAAAATTTCAAACGGGCCGCGAGGTGGCTTCAGGGCATAGTTATTGATCCGATTCTTTCGTAGGGTCCTAAAATATTGAATGGAGTTTACCAAGACCGAAATTCTGATTCGATTAAGTGGTTCGACCCATACTCAGTTTTTCTCCGTCTCAGTGAACATGCCCATTTGGCAATTACGGCAAAATTTCGAACGGGTCTCGAGGTGGTGTTAGGGCATAGTTATTGATCCGATTCTTTCTTAAGGTCATAAAATATTGTATGGAGGTCACCAAGACCGATTTTCTGATCCGATTCAGTGGTTCGTCCCATACTCAGTTTTTTCTCCGGCTCAGTGAACATACCCCTTTGGCAATACTGGCAAAAATTCGAACGGGCCGCGAGGTGGCGTCAGGGCAGAGTTATTGATCCGATTCTTTTGTAGGGTCATAAAATATTGTATGGAGGTCACCAAGACCGAATTTCTGATCCGACTCAGTGGATCGACCCATACTCAGTTTTTTCTCTGTCTCAGTGAACATACCCCTTTGGCAACACTGGCAAAATTTCAAACGGGCCGCGAGGTGGCGTCAGGGCATAGTTATTGATCCGATTCTTTCGTAGGGTCCTAAAATATTGAATGGAGTTTACCAAGACCGAAATTCTGATTCGATTAAGTGGTTCGACCCATACTCAGTTTTTCTCCGTCTCAGTGAACATGCCCATTTGGCAATTACGGCAAAATTTCGAACGGGTCTCGAGGTGGTGTTAGGGCATAGTTATTGATCCGATTCTTTCGTAAGGTCATAAAATATTGTATGGAGGTCACCAAGACCGAATTTCTGATCCGATTCAGTGGTTCGACCCATATTCAGTTTTTTCTCCGTCTCATTCTCCATCTCAGTGAACATACCCTTTTGGCAATACTGGCAAAATTTCAAACGTGCCGCGAGGTGGCGTCAGGGCATTGTTATTGACCCGATTCTTTTTTAGGGTCATAAAATATTGTATGGAGGTCACCAAGACCGAATTTCTGATCCGATTAAGTGGTTCGACGCATACTCAGTTTTTTCTCCGTCTCAGTGAACATACCCCTTTGGCAATTACGGCAAAATTTCGAAAGGTTCGCGAGGTGGTGTTAGGGCATTGTTATTGATCCGATTCTTTCGTAAGGATATAAAATATTGTATGGAGGTCACCAAGACCGAATTTCTGATCCGATTCAGTGGTTCGACCCATATTCAGTTTTTTCTCCGTCTCATTCTCCATCTCAGTGAACATACCCCTTTGGCAAAACTGGCAAAATTTCAAACAGGCCGCGAGGTGGCGTCAGGGCATTGTTATTGATCCGATTCTTTCGTAGGGTCCTAAAATATTGTATGAAAATCACCAAGACCGAATTTCTGATCCGATTTAGTGGTTCGACCCATACTCAGTTTTTTCTCCATCTCAGTGAACATACCCCTTTGCCAATACTGGCAAAATTTCAAACGCGCCGCGAGGTGGCGTCAGGGCATAGTTACTGATCCGATTCTTTTGTAGGGTCATAAAATATTGTATGGAGGTTACGAAGACCGAATTTCTGATCCGACTCAGTGGATCGACCCATACTCAGTTTTTTCTCCGTCTCAGTGAACATACCCCTTTGGCAATACTGGCAAAATTTCAAACGGGCCGCGAGGTGGCGTCAGGGCATAGTTATTGATCCGATTCTTTCGTAGGGTTCTAAAATATTGTATGGAGGTCACCAAGACCGAATTTCTGATCCGATTCAGTGGTTCGACCCATACTCAGTTTTTTCTCCGGCTCAGTGAACATACTCCTTTTGCAATACTGGCAAAATTTCGAACTGGTCGCGAGGTGGCTTCAGGGCTTAGTTTTTGATCCTATTCTATCTTAGGGTCATAAAATACTGTATGGAGGACACCAAGACCGAAATTCTGATCCGATTCAGTGGTTCGACCCATACTCAGTTTTTTCTCCGTCTTAGTGAATACACCCCTTTGGAAATTACGGCAAAATTTCGAACAGGCCGCGAGTTGGCGTCAGGGCATAGTTATTGATCCGATTCTTTCGTAGGGTCATAAAATATTGTATGGAGGTCCCCAAGACCGAATTTCTGATCCGATTCAGTGGTTCGACCCATACTCTGTTTTTTCTCCGGCTCACTGAACATACCCCTTTGGCAACACTGGCAAAATTTCAAACGGGCCGCGAGGTGGCGTCAGGGCATAGTTATTTTTTCCGATTCTTTCGTAGGGACTAAAATATTGTATGGAGGTCACCAAGACCGAATTTCTGATCCGACTCAGTGGATCGACCCATACTCAGTTTTTTCTCCGTCTCAGTGAACATACCCCTTTGGCAACACTGGCAAAATTTCAAACGGGCCGCGAGGTGGCGTCAGGGCATAGTTATTGATCCGATTCTTTCGTAGGGTCCTAAAATATTGAATGGTGTTTACCAAGACCGAAATTCTGATTAGATTAAGTGGTTCGACCCATACTCAGTTTTTCTCCGTCTCAGTGAACATGCCCATTTGGCAATTACGGCAAAATTTCGAACGGGTCTCGAGGTGGTGTTAGGGCATAGTTATTGATCCGATTCTTTCGTAAGGTCATAAAATATTGTATGGAGGTCACCAAGACCGAATTTCTGATCCGATTCAGTGGTTCGACCCATATTCAGTTTTTTGTCCGTCTCATTCTCCATCTCAGTGAACATACCCTTTTGGCAATACTGGCAAAATTTCAAACGTGCCGCGAGGTGGCGTCAGGGCATTGTTATTGACCCGATTCTTTTGTAGGGTCATAAAATATTGTATGGAGGTCACCAAGACCGAATTTCTGATCCGATTAAGTGGTTCGACGCATACTCAGTTTTTTCTCCGTCCCAGTGAACATACCCCTTTGGCAATTACGGCAAAATTTCGAAAGGTTCGCGAGGTGGTGTTAGGGCATAGTTATTGATCCGATTCTTTCGTAAGGATATAAAATATTGTATGGAGGTCACCAAGACCGAATTTCTGATCCGATTCAGTGGTTCGACCCATATTCAGTTTTTTCTCCGTCTCATTCTCCATCTCTGTGAACATACCCCTTTGGCAAAACTGGCAAAATTTCAAACAGGCCGCGAGGTGGCGTCAGGGCATTGTTATTGATCCGATTCTTTCGTAGGGTCCTAAAATATTGTATGAAAATCACCAAGACCGAATTTCTGATCCGATTTAGTGGTTCGACCCATACTCAGTTTTTTCTCTATCTCAGTGAACATACCCCTTTGCCAATACTGGCAAAATTTCAAACGCGCCGCGAGGTGGCGTCAGGGCATAGTTACTGATCCGATTCTTTTGTAGGGTCATAAAATATTGTATGGAGGTTACCAAGACCGAATTTCTGATCCGACTCAGTGGATCGACCCATACTCAGTTTTTTCTCCGTCTCAGTGAACATACCCCTTTGGCAATACTGGCAAAATTTCAAACGGGCCGCGAGGGTGGCGTCAGGGCATAGTTATTGATCCGATTCTTTCGTAGGGTTCTAAAATATTGTATGGAGGTCATCAAGACCGAATTTCTGATCCGATTCAGTGGTTCGACCCATACTCAGTTTTTTCTCCGGCTCAGTGAACATACTCCTTTGGCAATACTGGTAAAATTTCGAACTGGCCGCGAGGTGGCTTCAGGGCTTAGTTTTTTATCCTATTCTATCTTAGGGTCATAAAATACTGTATGGAGGTCACCAAGACCGAAATTCTGATCCGATTCAGTGGTTCGACCCATACTCAGTTTTTTCTCCGTCTTAGTGAATACACCCCTTTGGAAATTACGGCAAAATTTCGAACAGGCCGCGAGGGTGGCGTCAGGGCATAGTTATTGATCCGATTCTTTCGTAGGGTCATAAAATATTGTATGGAGGTCACCAAGACCGAATTTCTGATCCGATTCAGTGGTTCGACCCATACTCAGTTTTTTCTCCGGCTCAGTGAACATACCCCTTTGGCAACACTGGAAAATTTTCAAACGGGCCGCGGGGTGGCGTCAGGGCATAGTTATTGATCCGATTCTTTCGTAGGGTCCTAAAATATTGTATGGAGGTCACCAAGACCGAATTTCTGATCCGATTAAGTGGTTCGACGCATACTCAGTTTTTTCTCCGTCTTAGTGAACATACCCCTTTGGCAATTACGGCAAAATTTCGAAAGGTTCGCGAGGTGGTGTTAGGGCATAGTTATTGATCCGATTCTTTCGTAAGGATATAAAATATTGTATGGAGGTCACCAAGACTGAATTTCTGATCCGATTCAGTGGTTCGACCCATACTCAGTTTTTTCTCCGTCTCAGTGAACATACCCCTTTGGCAATACTGGCAAAATTTCAAACGGGCCGCGAGGTGGCGTCAGGGCATAGTTATTGATCCGATTCTTTCGTAGGGTTCTAAAATATTGTATGGAGGTCACCAAGACCGAATTTCTGATCCGATTCAGTGGTTCGACCCATACTCAGTTTTTTCTCCGGCTCAGTGAACATACTCCTTTTGCAATACTGGCAAAATTTCGAACTGGTCGCGAGGTGGCTTCAGGGCTTAGTTTTTGATCCTATTCTATCTTAGGGTCATAAAATACTGTATGGAGGTCACCAAGACCGAAATTCTGATCCGATTCAGTGGTTCGACCCATACTCAGTTTTTTCTCCGTCTTAGTGAATACACCCCTTTGGAAATTACGGCAAAATTTCGAACAGGCCGCGAGGTGGCGTCAGGGCATAGTTATTGATCCGATTCTTTCGTAGGGTCATAAAATATTGTATGGAGGTCCCCAAGACCGAATTTCTGATCCGATTCAGTGGTTCGACCCATACTCTGTTTTTTCTCCGGCTCACTGAACATACCCCTTTGGCAACACTGGCAAAATTTCAAACGGGCCGCGAGGTGGCGTCAGGGCATAGTTATTTTTTCCGATTCTTTCGTAGGGCCTAAAATATTGTATGGAGGTTACCAAGACCGAATTTCTGATCCGATTAAGTGGTTCGACCCATACTCAGTTTTTTCTCCGTCTCAGTGAACATACCCCTTTGGCAATTACGGCAAAATTTCGAAAGGTTCGCGAGGTGGTGTTAGGGCATAGTTATTGATCCGATTCTTTCGTAAGGACATAAAATATTGTATGGAGGTCACCAAGACCGAATTTCTGATCCGACTCAGTGGATCGACCCATACTCAGTTTTTTCTCTGTCTAAGTGAACATACCCCTTTGGCAACACTTGCAAAATTTCAAACGGGCCGCGAGGTGGCGTCAGGGCATAGTTATTTATCCGATTCTTTCGTAGGGTCCTAAAATATTGTATGGAGGTCACCAAGACCGAATTTCTGATCCGATTCAGTGGTTCGACCCATATTCAGTTTTTTCTCCGTCTCATTCTCCATCTCAGTGAACATACCCCTTTGGCAATACTGGCAAAATTTCAAACAGGCCGCGAGGTGGCGTCAGGGCATAGTTATTGATCCGATTCTTTCGTAGTGTCCTAAAATATTGTATGAAAATCACCAAGACCGAATTTCTGATCCGATTTAGTGGTTCGACCCATACTCAGTTTTTTCTCCATCTCAGTGAACATACCCATTTGCCAATACTGGCAAAATTTCAAACGGGCCGCGAGGTGGCGTCAGGGCATAAATATTGATCCAATTCTTTTGTAGGGTCATAAAATATTGTATGGAGGTCACCAAGACCGAATTTCTGATCCGACTCAGTGGATCGACCCATACTCAGTTTTTTCTCCGCCTCAGTGAACATACCCCTTTGGCAATACTGGCAAAATTTCAAACGGGCCGCGAGGTGGCGTCAGGACATAGTTATTGATCCGATTCTTTCGTAGGGTTCTAAAATATTGTATGGAGGTCACCAAGACCGAATTTCTGATCCGATTCAGTAGTTCGACCCATACTTAGTTTTTTCTCCGGCGCAGTGAACATACTCCTTTGGCAATAATGGCAAAATTTCGAACTGGCCGCGAGGTGGCGTCAGGGCATAATTATTGATCCGATTCTTTTGTAGGGTCATAAAATATTGTATGGAGGTCACCAAGACCGAATTTCTGATCCGATTCAGTGGTTCGACCCATACTCAGTTTTTTCTCCGTCTTAGTGAATACACCCCTTTGGAAATTACGGCAAAATTTCGAACAGGCCGCGAGGTGGCGTCAGGGCATAGTTACTGATCCGATTCTTTCGTAGGGTCATAAAATATTGTATGGAGGTCACCAAGACCGAATGCTGATCCGATTCAGTGGTTCGACCCATACTCAGTTTTTTCTCCGGCTCAGTGAACATATCCCTTTGGCAACACTGGCAAAATTTCAAACGGGCCGCGATGGTGGCGTCAGGGCATAGTTATTGATCCGATTCTTTTGTAGGGTCCTAAAATATTGTATGGAGGTCACCAAGACCGAATTTCTGATCCGATTAAGTGGTTCGACACATACTCAGTTTTTTCTCCGTCTCAGTGAACATACCCCTTTGGCAGTTACGGCAAAATTTCGAAAGGTTCGCGAGGTGGTGTTAGTGCATAGTTATTGATCCGATTCTTTCGTAAGGAAATAAAATATTGTATGGAGGTCACCAAGACCGAATTTCTGATCCGATTCTGTGGTTCGACCCATATTCAGTTTTTTCTCCGTCTCATTCTCCATCTCAGTGAACATACCCCTTTGGCAATACTGGCAAAATTTCAAACAGGCCGCGAGGTGGCGTCAGGGCATAGTTATTGATCCGATTCTTTCGTAGTGTCCTAAAATATTGTATGAAAATAACCAAGACCAAATTTCTGATCCGATTTAGTGGTTCGACCCATACTCAGTTTTTTCTCCATCTTAGTGAACATACCCATTTGCCAATACTGGCAAAATTTCAAACGGGCCGCGAGGGTGGCGTCAGGGCATAAATATTGATCCAATTCTTTTGTAGGGTCATAAAATATTGTATGGAGGTCACCAAGACCGAATTTCTGATCCGACTCAGTGGATCGACCGATACTCAGTTTTTTCTCCGCCTCAGTGAACATACCCCTTTGGCAATACTGGCAAAATTTCAAACGGGTCCGCGAGGTGGCGTCAGGACATAGTTATTGATCCGATTCTTTCGTAGGGTTCTAAAATATTGTATGGAGGTCACCAAGACCGAATTTCTGATCCGATTCAGTGGTTCGACCCATACTCAGTTTTTTCTCCGTCTCAGTGAACATACCCCTTTGGCAATTACTGAAAAATTTCGAACAGGTCTTGAGGTGGTGTTAGGGCATAGTTATTGATCCGATTCTTTCGTATGGTCATAAAATATTGTATGGAGGTCACCAAGACCGAATTTCTGATCCGAATCTGTGGTTCGACCAATATTCAGTTTTTTCTCCGTCTCATTCTCCATCTCAGTGAAAATACCCCTTTGGCAATACTGGCAAAATTTCAAACGGGCCACGAGGTGGCGTCAGGGCATAGTTATTGATCAGATTCTTTTGTAGGGTCATAAAATATTGTATGGAGGTCAACAAGACC